>NW_003805485.1:1816749-2105554 GCF_000255335.2 Galendromus occidentalis | reverse complement strand
GAGCGAGACTCACCGTGACCCCTTTCGTGTCGAGAGGACCCTCAAAATCGAGCGATTGTATGACGACCGGGAGATGCACGGAAACCGAACTCGCTCCAAGAAGTCTTCCGGTTTGTGATCCAATCCAATGCGATGACTCGAAAATTCTTATATTTTTGCGTTTCCCCCTGGAAGACTGGCAAACTGGATATCCAACTAGCAGATGACGCTCTCTGGCTACACTTTGACCTCTTGAAATGTATGAATCATGTTCTGTGTAAAGACGAACAATGTCGGATGAAGAAAAAAAGACTTTCGTATCGGAAACATAGCAAGAGCGCCATGAGATGCCATCTGAACTCCCATAAAGTCAAGTCTGAGAATGAGGCCTGTCGACGCAGTGAGGCATCGGCTCTTATCTCGAAGTTGGATACGTCGAAGTTGACTTACGAGTGCCGGGATAAGATCCTTGCTTATTTACTGTCAGCAACCTCAATGACGGCAAACACTTTCTCAGACACGACCGTCCAAATGATAGTCCAAAAAGCGGGCCTCGGCGTCCTTAACAGGAGCATCGCCATGAAGTGTGTGGAGCGGGAATATGATCGGGCTCGAATATGAGTGGACCTCAAGGGGCAAAGGATTCTTGGGTATATCCATCTACTGTTCAGAAATCATACCCAGGATCAAGAGTCGAAAAGTGAATCTCATCCGACGGATCCATTACTCCACGGCTGAAGGTCTGATGGACACTCTAAAAGCGGCGCTTGGAGAGCTGGGGCTTGCATTGGAGGACATATCCGCCCTCACGTCGGATGGTAAAACGGATGGTCTGCGAGCTGCGAGTCCATCAACACTTGGACTTCCTCCTGATCTAGTGTTTCTGCACTGCGGTGCCCGGTACGCTTCCCCGAAAAATCAGCCTCCCATCGTTCAGACTCTTTTTTGTGATGAATACGGAATGACATCGTTGTAGGCTTCCCCGGGCTGGACCTCGGGTTTATGATTTCACGTTTCCGGTAGAGGGTAGAGCATCCGACGAATGATCGAAAGAGCGATCACATTCGGGAGAATCGGGGCCGGGTACCTGCGCTTCCGTTACGAATATCTCGCCGACAGCCGGGATCGAACCCCCGCTTTCTCGTACGAGGGGTGTCCTTTCACGAAAAAAGGCGGCGCCGACGTCTATCAAACTGAAACGCACCTCGCACGAGACGTGGAAGTCGCGCTCCACACTCAACCACCCGCCGGCGACGGTTATAGCTTCGAGCCAAGCGTGAATTTGGATTTGTAGGTGCAGCCGTGATGAGACGTTTAGGCAAGCTCATCGATGAGGCCGTTGCTCCGAGGCCATTTTACCACCATTTATGCTACGCTCACGGCCTGCATCTCGCCGTGAGCGAAACATTTCAAGGTCTCTCTCCGCACCTCGTCAGTGAGGAGGACTCAGCAGATGACCAGATCCCAAGAAGAGACGGGGCGGCGCTTTCTCGAGTCATCCAAAAAGTCCGAGACATTTCGAAGCTCTTCAGAGTACCGAGGAGGTTCTCTGCCCTCGGAAGCGTGGTCAAACTGAGGCCGAAACTCGATTGTGAGATCCGTTGGAATAGTACACTCGAAATGCTGCGTCGCTTCCTCCGGATACGGAGATTTTACGAGTAGATTCTCCGCAAGAAGACGAAAGGTAATATTTCCTATGCCTAAATAGCGAAACGATTTTCAATTTTCGGATCATCACTCATTGGCGCCGTACAAATGGGCGATGGGGAGCCAGACCCGGACCCAGACACTACCCTGGCGAGGTTCTCAAAAGCCCTTGGACAAACACGAATGTATGCATCCATATTTGTACGCCTTCTTAACAACGTCAGTCTTTGACCGACGATAACTCGTTGGTTGAGAGGGCAGCTCGTGTTCCCCTCCTAGCTCGATCGGTCATGAAGCACCCTGTGAGAAGCCGCTTCCTCTCCGCGAGATCTCTCGGAAGTGGCGGGAGTTCGAGACCTGCTGCCTGAAAAATATTTCCGTGGTGCTAAGTCCAAGGGACCGAACTTATTCTAGAAGCTTCTCGCGGATCTTGACGGCTCGACCTCAGAATTCGCTTCCCTTCTGAAATACAACGTTACTCGCCGCATGATCCAACGTCGAGGAGTTGCTTCCAAGTGCCTGCGATATCTATTCCCCGCCGAAGGTTGCGAGGATGTGAAGAAACGTCTTGGCAGAAGAGTCGATCGAGGTTTTGAGGAAGAAAAAGCACAGGCGAAAACGAATCTCGTTCCGTATGGCAGTACAGTCGAGGCCGAGTTGATCAAGCATTGTTTCTTCTGGCTGAATATTGCGCCAGAGGAAAGAGATTCGGCAAAAGGTCGGCGGGCTGAAACACAGTGCCGTACCCTAATGGAGCTCCACGAAGAACATTGCGACCGAGGAACGGTGGAGTCATTTCCATCAAACTTGGTCAAGACTTTGAAAAGTATCGTTCCCGCCAGTTTTTCTTCCGAAAGGCTCTTCAGTGTTGGGAGGCACACAAAAAAGTATCCCCGCGAAAGTTTGGGTGATGCCAGTTTCAGCGGTCTAATGTTCCTCCGAGAGATTTTCGCTAAGAATAAGCCATGGATATCGGAGAAAGATCATTGAGTTTGTGTCACAGGTCACATCCCTCGGATATGGCCCTCCAAGCGAGCGAAATCCCATTCTTTCCTCCAGAAATAAACAATCTCAACATTTTTGAAGGGCGCAGTTCTTTTCGGAAGAGTTTCATGATGGGAGGGGAGAGAGCGTGAAATTTTGGTAGCCTGTCCCAATCGGTGCAGACGTAGTCGTCCATTAGTGTAACGGATATCGAAACTACTAAGACCCGCCCACCAATCAGGAAGTCTTATCCAGAAGAGTATCACAGACCGCCACCGCCATTGGTCAATCCGTTCAGAGAAACGCAGCGGACGCTCCAACAAGCACACATAACTACTTCGGAACATGTACTGCCATTCAGTCAATTCCTCACGTCGGGGCCCTATACCCGCGCTCTTTTCAACAGGGTGATTGAGAGAGCCAGTACAGGTACGAGCACGGGTGGTGCTCGACTTCCGAGCCTTGCGACGGATGCAGGCCAGCGCCATGTTGACTTCGCAATCGTCAGGGAGACCCCTGACTCAACACCCGGACTCATCTGGCCAGACATGGATGCTGAGGCCCGTCGTCCGTATCGTGAGCAGGCCATTCGAGAGCGCTCACCTCCCAGGCCCCGCAACCGCCCGGAATGTGTTGCCCGCAGGGAGCAAATGGGGCGGCCAGTCTCTGAGCCCTCTGCCAGTCCGGAAAAACTGACCATACAAACTCACCTGCTGCAATCGGAACAAAGGGGGGTGCCCATGCCAATGAGACTCTGTATTTTACCAAACCACTGTCTGTTGAGAGAAACGAAAAGGGAAACAGGAAAAATGAGAAATGGGAAACGCGACACGACCGATGCTCGCAATAAAGACCGCGAAGACGAGCGTGAGCTATCTGTAGACCTTCTGAGTGGTTAGAATATCTTCTCCCCACTATGAGCCCTAAAAAACATGTCCTGATATAGAGGGCAAAAGGCGTTCAATTTGTGACGACTTCGAAGCGAGACTCGATCGAATTACAACGACAACAGACGCTCGCAACAGACGGATGTCAAGTCAGACAAGATCGTCGGCGGCATCGATTTCACGTTCGTTAGGAAAATCAACAGACACGAAATTTTAATGAATCACACATGTTTCAGTTATCACTAACCAAATTTTCTCTGCACACATGAATAAATAAAAGCCCCTGACGCAGTCCTACGAGTCTCCTTCTTGAGTCAGAACTGAACACGCAGGGCACCTGCAACTTTTTTTTTCCTCGGTGCTAACTAAACGGTGCTCGACGTCACATTGGACTCATGATCGGGTCCCGATACATCAAAACCTTCCGATTGATTCTCGACGGACAAGGGCTGCCCGCGGAGCCCGAAACTTTGAAGGAAGGAGGCTGGTGACGACGGCGCCGCCGCGTTCCCTCAGCGAGCGCAGTCACAGGATCGAAAACCGCGCGGCAAGTTCGATCGGCTGACGCACTTGCCCCACGGCATAACAGTTCTCTAGTTATGGAAACATCATGGATGAGAATGATATGCTCCTCCGAGTCAAAGTCCGAGCGACAAGTATTTTATTTTCGACTAGATTTTCCCTTCCCTTCTTCCAAGGAAGATTCCTTCCGGACGATGTCCTTCCCCTGGTCACTGGAATCGACAGGCTTGTCGACGAAGAAAAGCGATATCGTCACCCAAGAAAACGATTTTTTCATCTTTCTTGAATTTTGAAACCAGATGTACTTATGTATGTATGTCCCGTTTTGTCGCATCAGTCGAACAGCGGGAACTCCTCTGGGTCATAGTTGTCATCGAACTGCGGCCATTCTCTGTCTTCCTGTGTCGGTTCTTTCGGCTTTACGGGTTCGACTCTAACATTTATTGTCAATTCGTGGGAATAGACGCGCTCGAATGAAATGCCTCGGAAGAACGCGTGCTCCTTGAGCGCCCTGAAGTCTTGCCCCCCGACGCCGAGTCTGCGTTTCGGGTCCAGTTCAAGCAAGCCGCAAAGGAAGTCACGATTTGGAGAGTCTCGTGGCACGTCGGAGGGGAAACCTGGCGATACTTTTCTGTCGGGTTCCTTACACTGCAGTTGCTTCCGCTGCTCGTCAGTGAAGGGGTTCTCGTCGTACAGACACTCGAAGATCAGGACACCGAGAGCCCAAAGGTCGATGGCTGTGCCGTATCCCATCGAGCTGAACATCTCTGGAGCCATGTATCGTTCAGTTCCAAGCATCGTATGCGTAAGTTCGCCTTTTTTCATCGCCTTGGCGAGGCCGAAATCCCCGATTTTCAAAATACCACGTTCAAAAATAAAAATGTTCAGAGGCTTCAGATCTCGATGGCATATCCCGCTCGCGAAGAGAAACTCGAGACCTAACACTATCTGAGCTGAGGCCAGTCTTGTCTGCTTCTCAGGAAGGGGACTCCGGCTCACTGCTTCCGCGAGGTCACCGTACGGTGCATATTCCATGACGAGGTATAGGTTCTGGGAGTCCTGGAATGCGTATTCCAGTCCTACGATGAAGCGGTTTTTCGCTGCCCATTGCAATCTCCTCTCCACTCCCGGTCTTGTCTGGTTGTTCTTTCGTCGCAGAATTTCTTTGAATTGACGTTTCAACGCGAATTCCTTGCGGGTTCTAAGATGTTGCACTTTGTGGACGATTCCAAATGTCCCGCGTGCGAGACAACCGAGGTTTCGGAAATGTTTGAGTTTCGCCTTTGGACAACCATCATTCTTCCAGTATTGTTTCATACGATCATTCGCAGTTCCAAGTCTCCGGAGGTGATCTTCATAGTCGACGTCGGAGCTCCCGTCCCTTGATCTGACCACCGATGAGCTCCCGCACGTCAGCGCCCTCGTCGACCACCTCGAGAATCTCGCTAAACTCTGTCCCAAATTTCTCACGGACGATCCATTCCCCATCGTTATCCTTCCGGTAAGACCTCATTCCAGTCGGTGATCCGCCGCAGATGTAGAGCGAAGGCACAAATCACCAGATCTTGCGGTGCGAGCCAGAATGATTTTATCCGGTTTCGAGGAATTTCACGCGACTACCTCAGACCCCCTTACTTTGACCCTGTCGGTCAACGCGTAGATCGACTCCTGAGGGCCCTGAATGTTCCAATAGCAGCGGGTCAGCGGGATCGTTCGCATGTGTTTCGGGAGTGGAAAAAAATGAGAAACTCCGTCTTAATAAGTCGATTCTCTGGAACCCCGATATCGTCGAAGTCCCTCCTCCGCAGGTACCCCATTAGCCGGATATCGGTGCTGCCCGCTTTTCCGGAACTCGGAGCGGGACTATTTTCCTGTGCTCAAGACGTGATTCCGATTTTTCGGAGCCCGAGACAATGAACTCCGTTGCATTTGGGAACTCTGAGAGCGATCCGATGGAACGACGCGACGACGCCATATTCAGGTATGTCGCATTGACTGAGTGAGAGCGAGGAAGAAATTTCTTCCCGATGGCCATTTGAGCAAAATCGATTACCCCGCCGAAGATTCTAGCATAGAGCAGTCGTACTCTGGAATACCGAATATTGCGTTAGCAATCACCAACGATGCAAACAGACGTCAATGTTCCCAGAACTCTCCCAGGTAGAACTCGCTACAATGAGCGAATTCCGAGGCGCTGGTGCGGCTTTCTTCAGCTTCTCCCAGCATTCTCCCTCCAGCCGGGAGGTAGAGTCCGGTATTGGGAATCGCCCTCGGATATCATCATGATCAGTTCCGCGGGAGATGAGTGTTTGTAATAAGGAGGAAAAACGTGTCAAGAACTCGATGTTTTCCCCAATGAATAAGTTTTTTTGTAAGTCCCTCGACCGCTGTTCAGAGCGATGAGCTATTACAGAGTCCTAGAGTTCGAGATTGGATTCAGAAGCCTCGGAATTCTTCTTCATCATAGGCTTGCCCTGCTGGTGCCGGTCTGAAATCGCCCGCCCTTCTGGCGCGCACTGAGGTGAGATTAACCTCGAATCGAATTTCTTTGCGGACGAGGCGTTGGAACGAGATTTCTGCGAGCCACTTGTGCCTCTTCAACTGAGCGAGTCCTAATCTAGAGTTGCCGAGTCTTGCGGCAGCCCTCGTCTTCAGCAGGCTCTTGATCAATTCAGCTGCTGCAGAATCGCGATCGACACCTGAGGGCCACCTCACGACTCCTGCTCGAATTCCGTCAATGAGCTGCTGGTCTTGGTAGTTCTCATCAACGAACGGATGCTTGTTATAAAGCATCCTGTATAATATTATACCCAGGGACCAAAAATCGACACCGCGTCCGTGGCCATCCGACGTCAGCATTTCCGGAGCCACGTAGGGAGTCGCCGTGAAAGCCGTATAGGTTCGATCACTGATGCGCTTAGCTAAACCGAGATCTCCGAGCTTTATGTAGCCATCATTGAAAACGAAGAAATTCGTTAATTTCAAATCACGGTGCACGACCTGACACCGGTGTAGATACTCGATTGCCAAGATCATCTGGGCCAGGAATAATTTGGCTAATCTCTCGGTGACGACCGGCCGGACAAATCTCGAGAGGTCTCCATATTTCGCGTACTCCATGCCTAGATATAAATTCAGGTGGTCTTCGAACGCGAAATACATGGCGACTACGAACTGGCTTTGCGCGGCGAATTGAATCAATTTTTCGAGGACTACTCTCTGTTTCTTGTAATCGGTGCGAAACTTTTCCTTGGGAAGAACTTTTAGCACTCGCTTCTGCCGATTCGGAAGGTGAATGATTTTGAAGATGGAAGCATACGATCCGGTTGACAAGTAGCCGAGAATCCGTATATTCGACATCACTTCCCGTGGGCACTGGTTCGCCCTGTATCGGTCCAGAAACTCTTTGGCTGCTCGGTCACGATCAGTCGGCCGGCTTTCTGAGCCTCCACTCGGTTCCGATGCCCGGTTCCGGACCGTTGGCCTCGATTTTTCCCTTATCGCGGGAAGGTTCCTCCTTCGAAAGGGTCGGGTGAGGCGATTACCCATCGTTATTTTCCATTCGGAGATCGACTCATTCCAGCAATAGCAGGTGGGTGAATTTTCTTTATGGTTTCGTGTTCTGTGTAGCAAATTTTCGCCTATATGGATCCCATCGTTGTTGTCGCCGCTTCGACACAAGATCATCAGCTTTTCGATGAGTCGAGGGTCGAGAAGGGAGTGCTGAGCCGAACCTCAATCCGACGGGGGCTCTGAGCTCAAAATCGGAGTTTCCGATCATCGGTAACATCTCACTCAGCTATTCAGTCGCAGGTGGATGCGGGTGGCGCGTGGCGCTACGCCGTTTTCATGAGGGCGATTGAGGCTAGTCCGCTCCAGAACTCCAGACCCCCTGCCTCTGGTGAGCGGGCATGCTCAGCGAGCACGGCAACGATCTGTCGAGCATTACACTTGACGACTTTCGTTTGTCGACTTCCGGATCGCAAAAGAGGGAGACCTCCGATGATACTCCAACAAAGTTCGGATTTCATCCATTAGATTGGCTCAAGATCAGGCGCGTCCGCTGCGGGAGGAAGGAGGGGGTGGGGGTCTAGGATCTTCAGCTCCCTCGCGTCTTCTTCGTTCGTGATGCTGAGAGGTCATAAAATTGGATTCCAGCCCCATGCAAAGATTCGATCGAGCCCTACCTAGGGAAATACTGCGAGAGCCAGGACGCTTGATAGCTCCATCAGTCTAACGTAAGATAGACTCGATGTTCCATGGCTTCCCTTTATGACCAATGGACACCAGAAGGGGCTCCGAGCTCCGCACTCAAAAGGGGCGGACACGAGCAACAATAATTCTTTCCGCCGCTCATTTGGTTGTGCGCTGGATGAACGCCCCGAGAAAAGACCTAATGCTCACCCGGGAACTGAATCGAAGCCTCCTATCCACTCGAGAGTTCGAGAGCCTAGACTCGAGACTCAAAAGCCAAGTTGGAGCTGCTCCGGGTGAACATTTTTATTCGAGTCTGAGCAGTCAGATACTTAGGTACGATCCCCGGCTCGGCGCCGGAACTATTCTCGTCATGATTTTGTTGTCTCTAAAATCGGGCCCGAGGAGCAGATAAGTTGTCAGAAGCCAATGAAGCGGTCCGGGTTAACATGTTCATCTGTCCTGCGCCAAATGAAGTCATAACGGCTACTCTCTCTCGGCTGCACGGGATCGATTTCCGGCGTGAATCGTATTCTCTTCCGATAGACTTCGAAGAAAGAGATGTCATCGAACCAACGATTATTTTTTATATCGTCTGCATTCTTGCAAAGTGCACCAAGCCGTCTCAGAGGTTTCCTGTGGAGCAACCCCTCGATAAGCCCTCGCTCGTGTGATTTGGGATTGCCGGCTGGGAAGCTCAAGTTGTCCTTGAGTATGCTGCGGATAGTTCTCCTTTTGTCCCACTCGGGCTTGCTGAACGGATACTCGAGGTATAGAGTGAAGTAGATTATTATGCCAACCGCCCACCAATCAACTTCTTTCCCGTAACCATCCGACGAGAGAGTTTCCGGTGCCATGAAAGCTAGAGTTCCACACTGAGTGTACGCACGGTCAATAATTTTTGTGGCTAGCCCGAAATCCCCGATCTTCAGATAGAAGTCTTCGAAAATGAACAAGTTCAGCGGCTTGAGGTCTCGGTGCGCGATGTTACAGGACTGCAGATACTCGACTCCTAGTACGATTTGGGCTATGTAAAACTTCTTCGCCCATACGGTTCGACAGCCTCCAAGACATCTGAGGAAATGACCGTACGTGGCATATTCCATCAAGAGATACAGGTTCTCGATATCTTTGAAGGCGTAGTGCAGCTTGACAATGAAGTTGTTATCCGAAGACCAAAGTAACTGTTTCTCTTGGATGACCTTGTCAATAGTCTCTGGCTCGTTGAAAGCGCTTTTAGGCTGCACTTTCAGAGCGTAGGGCCTTTTGTTGTAGCGTTGACGAATCTTGAAGATTTCTCCGAAGCCACCTCATGCGAGGTAACCCAATATTTCGAAGTTGCTCAGCTGTTCTTTCGGGCACCTATTCTCCCGGAATTTCGTACTCTGTTGGCGCTCGGCTGTACGGAGATATTCTCTGTATCGGACGTTGAATTCGTCTTCTTGTTCCACGACATTTGGGATGGGGCGTTCCTCTTCGAGTTGGGCTCTCTGTCGGCCGAGGAGTCTCCTGAAGAATTCAAACCAACTCATCGTTATCGCATTTCGTTCGAAAGTTCATTGCGAGCTTCCCAATCGGGGATCGAAGCTCAATCTCCACGGCTCATCCTGGCGCGAAGGGAACTCGAGCGCTCTTGTGCGCGTCAGAAATTTTCGAAAACGTCTACATCAGCCCGATTATCGTTCTGATCCGGTTGATCGAGAAAATCGTAATGCTCGCGCTGTTTTGGTCTCACAGGGGATAGGTCCCCTCCAAATCTCACTTTCTTTTGATAAAGATCCAAGAAAGAAACGCTCTTGAACCAATCGTTCTGCTTCATATCGTCGATGTCTTGCGTGAGTGCACCGAGGCGTTCATTGGGCTTCCTATTCAACAAGCCGCGCATCAGCTTTTTCACAGGCGTTTCGCGGTCGACGACATGGGGGAAGATCAGATCCGCGTGCTTGATGCCCTCGATGATTTGTGGTTTTTCCCAGTGACGTCGAACGAAAGGATGCTCTCCGTATAAACTTTCGTAGAGGATGATGCCGACAGCCCACCAGTCCACTTGTTTGCCGTAGCCGTTCGACGTCCACATTTCTGGAGCCATGTATTTCGGCGTTCCGATTTGGGTGTAAGTCACGCCGGGAACTCTTTTCGCAAGACCGAAATCGCCGATTTTCAGATACATATCCTCGAACACGAATATGTTATTCGGTTTCAGGTCTCGGTGAGCGATATTGCACGCATGTAGATACTCCACTCCCAGAATTATCTGCGCGGTGTAGAATTGCACGGCCCATCCACTCGAGAGTGCCGTGAGCGCCCTTCTGAGGTCGCCGTAACATGCGTATTCCATAACTAGGTAAAGATTTCGAGCATCGTGGAACGCGGAAGAGACTCCGACTAGGAATTCGTTCCTCAAGGCGAATTGCAGCTTCTTCTCATGGATGACCCTCTCGACACGTGACCGGCTGTTGAACACGCTCTTCGGCTGGACTTTCAGAGCATGAATAGTGGAATTTACCCGATGTTTGACCTTGTATACTTGCCCGAAACCGCCAGATGAGACGTAGCCCAAGATTTCGAAGTTATCCAGAGTCTCTCTGGGACACGCGTCCGCTCTGATTCTCGCCATCATCAGAGTCTCTTGCGCCGCAAGCTCTGCTTTGTATTCCAGGAGGAGGATCTCCTCCCTCGACATCCACGTGGGACGGTATCCGAGCGCTCGATACCTGATGGCGTTGATGCTCATGTGGAAAAAATCCGAAATTCTCGTGACGATTTGGCCCATCGTTGTTCAATTTTGATTGTCTGAATTTGGTGGCCCCAAGCAACTCGCATGCTTGCATTTTGAAAGTATTTTCTTGCCTCAGACGCATTCTTTGAGCGAGAATGTTGCCTCGATGCAGCTTGCAATTATGTTCCGCGGACTTCAGCGGGATCTCAGCCGACGACATCCACCGATGCTGAGCATGCTCTGCCGACTCGATATGCGGACGGCATCGGCAGTCCAGGGAGCTGTGAGCTCTGAGCTCCAGGCGGCCTGAGACCCTCCTCTCCAATCGATATTAATTCTCTCACGGTCACTTCCAGAGCTGGCCATCTCCTGAGCTGATCACGGTTTGCATGAACAGGACAAGAACGAATAAACTCCTTCCTCGGGGGACGCCCACCTCTATCATGTTCTCAATCTCATTCGAGGGTATCAATTTCAATCGTCTAACTTGAAGCTCGTCATCGGGGCGGAGGTTTCGGTCCCGATTCTGCGCAAAGGATCATAGAGACAGAATCTCGAGATTTGAAAAACACGGCTCCGGCTCGGTGATTAGAGGCTTCCTCCGCGTAGGAAGATTCTCTGGGAATCCTTCAATGATAATCCGGAGGTCTCTCCGCTGTTTTTGGTCTCGAGCACCTCAATTTATTTCCTCGCGATTTTTCCTCGGTCTCTCGCACACACGCGGCCTCCGCTCCTAGCGACAAGCTTCACCGAAGGAACTTCCGTCAAAGATCAAAACCCGGCGAAACGATCCGGATCGGGATTGTCGTCAGTTCGTCGATAGAGGAACTCGTAGCGTCCGGTGACTTTCGGTCTCACAGGGTCAATATTCGCCACGAATCTGATTTTCTTCGAATAAACATCAGAGAACGAAATATCGCTGAACCATGCGTTGCGCTTGATCTCCTGCACCCCTCTGCGGAGCGAACCTAGCCGTTTGTGGGGCTTCTTATTGAGCAAACCGCTGATGAGCCGATTGACCGGCCGATGTTTCTCCACAGACTCCGGAAAAGTCAGGCTCACGTGTCTGATGGCATCCATGATCTGACTTCTGCGGAATCCCTTGCGGTAGAATGGAAGCTCCCCGTATAAGCCCCCGTACAGCAGTAAGCCCACGGCCCACCAATCGACTTCTTTCCCGTGGCCCGCAGAGTCCAGCATTTCCGGAGCCATGTATCGCAGTGTTCCGACCCAGGTGTAGGTTCGTCCCTTCACTTGTTTCGCTCCCCCGAAATCCCCTATCTTCAAATACATATCCTCGAAAATGAACAAGTTTGCAGGTTTCAAGTCGCGATGTATGACATTGCATGCGTGTAAATACTCCACTCCCAGGATAATTTGAGCAGCGTAAAACTTGGTAGTCCACTCTGAGTTACACTCTGCGAAGATTTTCATCAGATCACCATAGAGCGCGTACTCGATGATCTGGTAGAGGTTCTCGATATCTTGGAAAGCGTATATCAGTTTGACCACGAATTCGCTGTCCAGAGAATATTGCAGCTCCTTCTCGTAAATGGCTTCTTGTGCTCGTTGAGCGGTGGGGAACAGACGCTTAGGTTGAACTTTTAGGGCGTAGTTCGTGTGGTTGTCGCGTTTATAGACTTTGAAAACCTCCCCAAACGCGCCGGACGCAAGATGACCTAGGATGACAAAATTCCCTATTTCTTCTTTGGGACAAGCCCTCCCTGCGAATCTTTCTTTTTGCTGTCGCTTCTGACTTTTGAGGTTTCGCTCATAACGAGCATTGAAAGATTCTTCCACATCCGTCCACACGCCCTCTTCGTGGTCGATTAACTTAGGTATTGGACCGAATAGGAGATCCCTGAAAATGTTGAGGAGTTTCGACCATTTCTGGCCCATCGTTATCCAACTTGGTTCGAGTCATTTTTTATGTCTCGCTTTCGTACCATCGATTGGATTTCGACCAGTTGGTCGGAAGGCAGCAGCTGGTATCCCGAGTGACCTCGCCTTATGATTTTTCATATAACTTTTCGGACGTCTCCATCGTTCAAGAGCGTTATTAATCCGTTCATAGCTTCATGCCGCCATCTGCGCTAAACTTCCGCGAATTACATTTTTTCTAGTGGAGTCGAGCCTATGCGGGAAAGCTGAAGAGCCGTGGACAAAAGGGAGTCCGGGACCGTCGACCGAACGTCAGCGCGGCGTGAGTTTTCCAAGGTGAGGAAGGGAAGGACTCTTCCTCGCGAGAAACGTCACTGTTGGATTCGTCCGCAATCGATTCGCTTTCCTACTCCGTGGAACGAGGATCCCGCGTGCGCGCATCCTCAGCGAATGGTTCGGATGCGTCTTAAGTCGATAAACGGCGCTGCAGCCGAGGAGAAGACTTGGCCGGTCTTGATCCGGATCCCCATCCGGAAACTCTTGTAATCTATGATAAGTCGGAAAACTTCAGGAATCATAAAGTTGGAGACGGGAATCCTAAGCTGTAATGGGTAATCGGGTCCGTGTCGCGGTCAGCATATGAATGCTAAGTCATTTATATTCCAATTTGGATGAGGTCAGGCGCCTCTCGGAGCCTAAACCCTCAGGTTCATTCGACCTCGAACGGCCTTCTCCCCGAGCCGGATTCCGAGCGCAGCACGACCAGGCGCGCTAAAATTCCAGGAAACGATGAGGCAATATGTCGTCATCTTTTTCTGTGGGGAGAAACTCGTATACTTCCGAAGGTACAGGCATAAGGGGGGTGAGGTCTAGCTCGACACGCACGGCTTTCCTCGCAACTTCACAGAAAGATATGTTTCGGAACCATTCGTGATCTTTAATATCGTCTGAGCCTCCCTTGAGGTAGCCGAGCCTGAAGCGCGGAGAGAGTGTGAGCATGCCCCTCAAAAGATCGTTCACCGAGGAGCCGGGATAGATCACTTCAGGAAAGGCCAATTTTGTGCCTGTGATGGCTGCGAGCCTTTGTTTCGGGGTCCCACCCTGCTTCGGGAAGGGATGCTTCAGATAGACGAGCTTATAGAGAATGATCCCGATGGACCACCAGTCGACTTCGATTCCGTATCCTGCTGTTCCGATGACTTCAGGAGCCATGTAGCCGATGGTCCCGGCCAAAGAATAAGTCCGACCCTTGAGCCTCTTTGCCAATCCTAGGTCTCCAATTTTTATGAAGCAATCCTCGAAAATGAATATGTTGTCCGGTTTCAGGTCTCGATGAACGATCTTACAAGCGTGCAAGTACTCCGTGCCGAGAATTATTTGGGCTATAATCAATTTCACCGTCATCTCCGGTAGACTGGTTTCTCGCAGTCTGTTCAGGTCCCCGCGAGATGCTAGGTCCATGACCATATAAAGGTTTTTGCGATCTTTGAATGCAAAATGCAGTTTGACGATGAACTTGTTTTCCACAGCGTTCAACATTTTTTTCTCGGATATTGCCCAGGGTACGAACGATCTTTGGAATACATGTGCTTTCGAGAGGACTTTCAAAGCATAGAGTCTGTGGTCAACGCGGTACTTGACGGCGTACACATGTCCGAATGCGCCGCGTCCGAGATGGCCGAGGATTTCGAAATTCTCTATCTTTTCTCTCGGACATACATTGGCCTCGAACCTAGCGTCTACCCATATATGCACTCCTCCAAGGTTTTCTTTGTATTGTCGGTTCCATCGCTTCTCCTCTTCGGGGTCATGGGGTAAAAGAGCGTCGACGTGCTTCGGGTCGGTTATTGCGGCGTCAAGACCTTTCTGTATTCTGATTCCCTCGACTGGTTCGGCGCGAATCGACCGTATGAGATTCCCGAACCAAGAACCGGATTTTGACATCGTTATCCTCTCCTCTAAATAGTCACATAGTCAACTCGTCAGTGTATGACGCCCGCGTTTTCATACCTGCCTTTCTTTTGACCGCGCTCTATGTCGATCAGGCGCGTTTCTTTCGGTTTTTGCCGATCAGCGGTCTGCAACCCTTCGGAGCTCCGGGGGAGGCCTATCCAAGGCTTCCCGAATCTCAAGAGGAGCTCTAGATTCTCGGCACCGTGAGCTCATCATTTTATTCCGCGGCATTCTTATCCTCTCGCTCGTTTATTGAGAGGATATGGAGCTCTTTTTGACAAAGGTCCTCCAGCTTACGTCGAGAAAACATTGTCCCTGTCTCTGTGAATGGATCCCCACGGTTTTTACTATGATCATGATAAATAATCATATCATTATTAATGAAGATCGAGAGTAAAGTGCAGTAGAAGATAATTGTTCTCTTTCTGTCCGTGCGAACGGTCGGGAGACCCGGTTCTTGAGGCGGGACTCTCGTCTCGCGACGCTCTCTCGAACATGCGTCGAGTTCTCGGGAGCTAATCCCCCGACTCGACTAATTACTGCGAGTCGGTTTAGAATAATCTCAATCAGATGTATCATACTTCTAGTCTGTAGGGATTGCTCTGCGGAATATCGCAAAAGCTCAAAAACTCCGGAATTCCTCCGCTCCGGGGTCCTCTTCGCCGGGAATCGGGAGGAAAGGGAAGCGGTTCATTCTTTGCGGTCTCTTGGGCCTAGGATCGAATATCATTCTCCCGTCGAGGATCTCCACGAACGATATGTCATCCAACCACGGTTGTCGTTTGACATCCCGAGCGCCGCCGATCATGCCCCCGGGTCGTTTAACTGCTGTCCTTCTCGAGGAGACCGCTCAAGAATCTGCGCTCCTGAGAATTGGCGTCGACTTCCGGGGGGAATCTGAGCGCCACGCTGTTGACAGCATCCACAACCTGGAGGGGCTGCCAGTCGAGTTTCGCGAAAGGATGCTTATTAGTAATAAGCATCCTTATAATAAGTTATTATACATGAGTATGTAGAATATAACGCCCGTGGCCCACCAGTCGACTTCCCTCCCGTATTCATCCTTCTTCAGAATCTTCGGTGCCTGGTAATGTGCTGTGCCCACATAAGTGTAATTTTTGATATTTGATCGTCAAGTCGGATATATTTGATATATTTGAAAGGAATCTGTTTTTCGATGGGAGCTCCCACCATCAGCTTCGGAGTGGTGCCCATCCTCCACGATCCGGCTCCACAACGACGAAATCGGGAAGGGGCCTCGACTCGCTCCCAGCATGTCAATTAGGGACGGAAGGCTGTGAATGATTCATCATAGAATTGAGTGAGCCACTGCCTCACAGAATGATTTTCGTCCCGAATGAGAAGGTATCGAAATCTGTGAATTCGGAGTCGCTCCCGTGCATCCACCCTAACGGCTCCGCGGATTCGGGAGGGTCATTCATCTGTGAGGTGTTTGCTCGATATTTTCACGTGATCGGCTCACTCCGAAAAACGCATCCGAGCCTCGAGACGTTCAACGAATCGCTAATCGTATCGGCGGCGACCGTCGAGTCTGAGCTCGCAGTCGCTCAAGGCTGCTTGATCTTGTAGAGGGTAGAGAGTTCCGCCGGTGGAAATCTGTCTCGCGGAACTGAACTCCGTCGGAGCAAATTGCGATCGAGGAGACGTGGTTGGGAAAATGTTCCAGATTGACTTTCCGTTCTATGTTTATTATTAAGTTATTAATAATTATTACAAAGCTCCATACAATACATAAACACTTGCTAGCTCCAAATGATGGGTTACGGATCGCTTGTTTCTCATTGCTTACTTGATTCAACGAGCATCGAATCGGAAAGAGCCTGAACCGGCGTATGTACAAATAGGTGAAAAACTTTCCAGAGAGTGAATGGTATCTTGAAGAACGACGTTCAGTAGTGATCTTGTTTTGGAATTTGCTCCACCGTGTGGTATCCGTTTTTTGTGCCTCTCCCGTCGATCGGTTCTCCAGGACGTTTCCGTCGGAAGAAGCCAGCCTGTGGAGATCATCAGAGTCATGATTCGGATGCAATATTCGTTCCACTGTGCAATAATCATCAACTCCGACATTCCGTTCATTTTCGAAGATGTTTATTGAGACGAAAAAGGTTCCGAAAAACCGTGTTTTTCCTCTCTCTGCGAAACTTCGGTATATCACACACGAACAGATTACACTGACCTTGTAGAGTATCCAGATGAGGAGCGATAATAACAAAATTCCGATAACTATCGCCAAGACGATCACCCACCAGGGAATTGTTGGCAGTGGCAGTAAATCTTCATCTATAGCTACTGTTTCTACGTAGAGTATCTCATGTGGTAGCTCCGACCGGACGTCGAATCGAAGTTTGACGGGCTTGACTACGAGCTTCGACGCGATGCTTGTTTCCATTTGTTTCATCTGGGAAAACGACTATCTTTAGAAGATATTTCCGGTGCGCGTAGGAGCGGACAGACGATTCTCTAGCTGGCGGTAGCGAATTCCCGCTTCAGCACATGATCAGAATGAGACGGCCAGGATGGTCATACCTTCGCGACGCTCTGCAGCCATAATCGCGAATTGGCAGTGACAATAATCACATCAGAAGACGTGAAGTTCCGTATCTGAAATGAACCGCCTTAGTCGTTCTCTCACGCAATGGAGAGCTCAAATGCGACTCCCGGAACAACAGCCTCAACTCACCCTACATCGAAACTGCGCGCATTTAGACAATTGACCGCATCCGATATCCTCCCGGAACCGAGTTAGGTCCCTGATGTGCCTGGTCTTGTTTGCAACAGGTTGCACGTACACTGGAATAGACAAATCGTATTCGGGATAGGCACTTTTCAATCGACTATCTTTTATGCGGATCCGCTCATCGTTGTGACTCTCCGTGGACTGGCGATGAAACTCACGCTTATTGGCGTTGAATTCGAAATTTTCCGGCGATTCGCACTCGAGTAAAGCCGGTCTCGATGCTTTGAACGTGGGCTCTTCGAACATGTATAACAAAGGCTCGTTGTCGTTGTTATGCGTGGGCCAAACCAGGTAGAGATCGGCGAGATCGAGATCGTGGCCTTTGTTCGTAATCTGGTACACATGTTGAATCGGCGGTCCCACCCTGTAGTCTACGTTGATGACTTCATCCAAATCGATCGCTGACGAGTTGTAATAAACTTCCGTCGGCTCAGACTTTCTGCGGGCAGATTGGAACGGGTGGGCTCAATTAGAGATTTAGTTCGCGAGATCAACTGGTACTTATCAGGCTGAACACGTCAGGATACGCGTCAGGATACGCGTCTTCAAAAGTCGAAGGCCATCATGATGCAGGAAGGTTTTGGGGATCGTGATTCTCGGAACCGCGACTCATCGTGCTCCTGTCACGTCATGAGCCCTTTTCCTAAACCGCAGCATCGATCTCCGAGAAATCCGCTCTCTCCCATGAACCATGGTAAGCTGACAGAGTTGAGAAGCGAGACGAAAATAACTCTAAGGAGTGCGAGCTAGCGAGAAACCCACCCAGAGATGGAGATGTTGATCCTGACTTTAACAGGCAATGTGAATGAGGCCTCATTGTCTCTTTTAGTAGACTCAGACTCCTCGTTTGTCGAGTTGAGAGCGGCAGCGAAATCAAGTGACGTCACAGAAGGAACATGACCATTGGCGGCGAAAACCATTCGGAAATTCAACTGGAAGCCACAAGACCATGAAATTCGATTCGTTTCCGGACTAGATCCTGATCGAATCTATATAGTGCTGAAGATCGAGAAGACCCTCGAGCGAATATGCCTTGCGATTTTTGACCTCTGCGAATATCTGAAACTTACCGTGTCTTGAGCTTTGAGCGGATTGTCGAGATCGCAGAGAATTTGCTGGGAAAACGAAGATACCCATTTTGGAGCTTCGCATGCGACCGGATCTTCGCGGTTGTCCTTGTCCACCTTTACCGGAAGAAAGGAAGGGAAAACTTCGTCACGAATCTCGTCGAAGCATTCCAAGGATATTCTCATGACCAACTAACGTGGCGTGGGCCACCGCCCCCTTCTCCGGGGTGATGGACGTCGAATGGTTCAAAGTCCTGAATCAGGAAGGGGGAGCACTCACCTTGACGAAATCGAGATCGTTGTGGAAAGTAAAGAGCATTTTCGTGTTGAAGGCGTCTTCCCCCTTGTTTGACGCTGATACCTCAACCGCAAACGTTCGTGTACTTCCAACCTCATACTCAGTCACATTGCTGGGGGGCGAAACGAAGAAATTCTCTCAATCCGATAGATATTTACCGCCGATAATTTCAGCGCGATTCCTGTGCGTTTCCTGCATAAAGTTCCAAACTGAGGGAATCATGGGAAGGCTACATGTACTCACGGAGATAGGGTCAACTGCAAGTCCGGAATACACACGTCATCGCTTCCACAATTCTTCTTGATCTGTATGGACTCTTCGAGCGGGTCGACACTCGACAGAACAGGACTCAATTCGGCGGAATAATCGCGGATCTGATGAAAATTCGAGATTCTGATTCAATTCATTCGTAGACGCTACCGCCTCTTCTCTTCGAATACATAAATGGAAATATAAACAAGGCATATGGGAGCGAATCCGGTCCCCAGCGAGCACCCGTCTCGACGTAGAGCTCTGCGTCCGGCTGGAGCCGTTGCGGCTAAATGCGCGCGGTTTCCACGGTCCATATCGGGTTTTTCCGAGAGACACAGTAGTTTTCTTTGTCCGACAAGCTCACACAGGCAGCCGATTCTCATGCGAGAGGGTAGTGGGAGCAGGCATCAAAACTCGAATTCGCGCCAGTAATCAACGAGTTGACATCAATGACATCGACTCACTTGGTAAGGCGCGTAACGATCCTGGACCAGAGCGTATGTCGCGTTTATTTTGATCGGAGAGAGTTTGTCGGAAGGATTTCGCTAGAATGGACGAGGAAGCTTTGAGAAAATCTGAGAAGACAGCATGGAATAGCAAGGGAGTCCGAAAATTCTGGTCGATGCGTGATTGATGCGCATTGAGTACGGAACTACTTCAAACTAACCTTGAAGACGGCTTTTTTATTCACGCATTGATGGGAACCCTTCACCAGAGTCACTGTCGAGTTAATTAATCTATCTTGACCGCCTTCGAACATTGCACGAGAATTCCTGGGGGAATGACAATCTCCTCAATGAATAGATTCGGTGGATGTATCCGATTGTTGATCGAAACCGATAGCTTTAGAAGAGCTTAATGAATTATTGTATAAAAGAGTTCCGAGTCTCACCGAGCTTCGGTATCCAGGACAATCTGGTACTCGAGGTCCAAACTGCTTGCCTTGACAGGGCCGTCGTATCGAAAGCAAAGCTGGATTCCGACGCTGTCGGGGGAAAGACGCATGAATATACTTCACGGCTGTAGAAACATTTTAACACGCGAGAGCCGCACTAATTCGAATAGAGTGAAATTATTCGCTTCCTTCAACTGATCTCGTAACCTCGAAAAACTTCGGGTCCGGGCTTACCACGGCAGCATTGTTCCGTCGGGCAGCGAGCAACCTTCATCTTCGAGACGAATAGCTTTCGAGTCGAGTTTGAGCTCAACAGCGATGTTGACAATCGGACGACTTCTCAAGTAGACGGCCTTGTCGCTGGCGTAGGCTCCAACCAACAAATCGGGGTATTCGTTACGATCGAGATCGAATCCGCCGCTGATCGAAAAACCGAATGTTCGTAGTTTGCGATTGAGCTGTTCCGGGCCGAATATTTGAGCAGGTTTGGATGAGACACCGTTCACGCCACCATGGAAAATGTACACGAGACCGTCGCCGGCATACGGAGCTCCCACAGCGAGATCTAAGAGATGGAGAAATTGATTTAATCCTGGGGACCCTTTCCCTCTATTCCACAATTATTCTCACATCGACCCCTCCAATTGCCCCTCACCGTTATAGCCATCTTTGTTGATGTCTCCGATGGCTGCTACTGAGAAACCGAATCTTCCCTTTGGAATGGTTCCCTCGAGCGGAGTTCCCTCGCGGAATTCCAAGTTGCCCACTTGATAGAAAATGTGCACTCGTCCTTGCTCGCCCGGATTTCCTTGGCCTTTGTAGTCGGAATTGAAAAGCGGAGCCCCGATAATGAGGTCGTGGAGGCCGTCGCCATTCAAATCGCTCACTGCTAATGACGATCCGAAGTAAGACCCTAGTTGGGGACCAATGAGATTGGAACCCAGTTTTCGGAGTTTGTCTTTTTCGCGGTAATAGAACTCGACGCTTCCGTTGTATTGAGCTCCTTTGGGTATTCCAAGAACGATTTCCGGCTGATTGTCTCCGGTGAATTCTCCTATGGCAGTGGCGTATCCCATGTAGTTATCATCGAAAGCTTGAGACTTTTTGTCGGTTGCCGCTAAACTGTTTACATTGATGTCGTACGAGTAACCGGCTCCTTGCCACTGGTAAGCTCCGACAGCGCCGAGCACAACCTGACCAGATTTCTGCAATCGAAAACACATGTCAGCCACTACAATCGAGACCGTTGCCCGGCTTTCTTCTGGCGGAGCTTCCTCGCTGCAAGTCTGAGCCGATGGGTCGCTGGGAACTCCTCCGGCTGTTTTTCGAATCAAGTAATCCGAACAGCTCCACGATTCTGATTAATTGACGACATCGCTCCTGCATATGAAACGTGTTCTATGCTGTCGGTGAAGGCATGGGTTTGTGATCCGGTCCTTACCTTATCGACGGCCGCCGAGAATCCAGCCTGACATGCTCCCAATCTCGTGTAGTGAGGTGTTTTGTTCTCGCACGGAGATATCCGCGTCACCGGATTAAAGCTGCTGTCCGACAAGAAACAATTCCCGATTGGTAACCGGTAGAGCTTGCTGTCGCCATTGTAGTGGTGTTGGTACCGGATCGCGCATGCCTGTAATAGAGTGAGTCTTCGAGCTATCCACGACTGCCTTACACTAGATACTTCTTTCATCGCAGCGACTTTCTAACTTATTCATTTTCTAATTTATTCTTTCAGATCCGCCGGTCGATCCCGAGCCGATCCTTTCTGAACAGACACTCGATGCTCGCGAACTCTGCAATCTGTCATGATCATCATGTTCGACAACTGACAAAATGCTGAATCGTCCCGCGAGAACAAAGGGTCAGAATCCACGCTCGGGAATCTTCGCTGTCGCTGCTCTCCGAGTTGCCGATCTCCCCCACCGAGCCTCTAGCGCAGTCTTCGATCGGCGTTGTGTGGGAGGCACTCTGACAAATACATACCAACACGAGTACGGCAGTGGGTCTCCGACTCGCGAGATTTCCCTTAAACTTCTCGCGCGGCGTTAAATGACGACTTCCGAGAGAAAAAGTCTACCGCTCTCCCTCCGTCTCGCGGTCATCGTCCCTACGCATCTCTTTCGGTTTTGACTAGAACGCGTGTGGTTAAGATCCAGACAAGGAAGAAGCGGCATCGTTGTCTGCCGCTTGCTGTCGTCGTCGTTGTCGCCATTGAGAACGCGAACAGCTCGTGTTGAAACAGCAGTGAGAGCGTAGGCTGAAGACGGCCAGCCTGCAGGCCCGGGTGTTGAGCATTAGCGGCACCTAGGCAGCAGCACCGGGAAAGTACCCAAGCTGATTCAAGCAGTCACCTAAGCAGACGGCGGCAGTCTAGAACACTGGCCGCAACACCGCTTCCTCACGCAGGCTTTACTCAACTCCTCTGGAAAGCAACCCGATTGCCGATCTGCTTTGTTCAGTTCATAATGCGTCGTCGTCATCCGCGTGGTCGTTGACGCAAACGGGCGGGCGGTTACCCGGTTGACTGACTGACTCTCCGGGGAAAAGAGGGCTCTTAGTCCGAATCTCATTCACGAGCTCGGCGCAAGGCCAGGGCTTCGCTTGAAGTTCGTGAGCATGACCCTCCTGGTCGCTGGCACAGGGCTCACTGGTTAAGCTAATTTAACGAATGGAGATTTCCAGTCGGTGATCAACAGCGCCGCGAGCGAGCCTGGCTTTCGATTCCGATATCATAAGCTGGAGACTTCTGCAGCAACGTATCACGTAACCGTCGCTTCGATTGCGGAGCGCTTCACGTCCATGGAGCATTCGAATTCTATTCATTGGCCGTCAAGGTATCATCGTCAGCGTGCGACTCGTTGGTCGATTATTTCAGTTTTATATTGCCTTCACGAGTTCGACTCAAATCCATACTTCGTTATGTAAGTGTCGATTCGTGATCCCCCGACATCGCGGCAATGAGAGTCTGTTGATCGCCCGCTCGGGAAATTGATTGGAACCGCGTTTCGGTTAAGGTTATATGACTCACTCGTCATCGGAGTGCCGTCTTGGAGTCGAATTCAGAGTATGAGGTGGAAAATCTCATGCGCACACAAGCGGCGATACCCGGTCTGCTCCAATGAAAAAGAGGTCCGAGCGGCTGTCGAAAATTATAATAGTTTACAGCAGACTCCAGCTGTCGTCGGCGGAGAACATTAAGAGCGGATACTCAACGCCAACCAACTCATAGTCGTTCGAACAGTCCTTTTGTAAACTGTCGATTGTTTGGGGGAGAGCCAAACAGACTCTGGGGTGCCGAACGCTGGTAATGCAAACAGTCGATACGGTCTGCCTTCTCGTTAGTTCGATATATAGAGGAACCTCGATGGATCCCCGAGAAAGGATAAGCAGATGTTCGGCAAAAAAGACTTCCTGGATTCGACCAGAACATGGACTTCCTTTAGCGCTCCGGCCCGACTTCGACCTTCCGACCGATAGAAATGGTCTCCGAGGTCCACCATCTGACACCAATACTATAAAGAAATCGCTATTATCCTAATAACATAATATTATTATTGAATACAAATTCTCATAATTATCTATAATATAGCCTTGCTGAGCGAACTGAACAGTCCGATTATGGATTTGAGGGAAACCCAAATCCGACTCCCATTCTTCGGTGGGATCCGAAGTGCGGTATGTTTATTCTGAGCTTGGATTTCTTCCAGTCACTGTTCTTTTCCCGAAAACAAGCGTGTAGTCGTAAAGAAGCAATTGGAGGAGCATGAGGAGGAAAAAAGAGATTTATGATCAGGGGGTTCTGGCACCATAAATTTTATGACTACGAGCGGCATCGTACGAAACCGGAGGGTATAGCCTGGGAGTGCGCCGAAATACTGTGAGCTACGTCAGATCCGAACGATCATAATATGTGCCGATCATGAGGGCAAGAAGAACAATATCCGCTTAGCCTCCGATCGGGCATCGCATTGTTGCTTACGCACACCCCTCATGGAATCTGCCAATGAAAACCCCCTGCATCCTGCGTAATACCGGGATATCGGATGCGCCCGACCAGCTTCTTCGCAAGGAATCAAGTTCACGAAACGGGGAACAGGTCTCGTCCCGGGTCGCCTCGACATTCGGATATCCGATAAAAAATATGCGTATACCCCGAAGTCGAGGAATCTCCGAGCATCAGAGTCAGGCTCTACCAACAATGGATGGCTGAAGTCTGAATTCGATGGATTTGGATGATTTCCCGTTCCATGGTGGTTCTGCTGTGCAATCAGGGAATCACGCTGCATGCCGATCTCCATTCATGCATCTGACATCGATAAGCCGGAGTGATTCCCACAGTCGAAGCTGGAAAAACAAATCTGAACTCACCAAAACGTGACCGTCCTCTCCCCCGCTCACGAGAGTGCTGCCAAACCACTGGTGCGACTTAGTTTCTAGAGCGTCTCCTGATTTATTTCTCCGAATGCCCTCGGTATCCATTTCGACTCTTTGACACAGTTCTGCGGTCACCGAGCAACTGAAAACGGCACCGCCGTTCGACGAGTCCGGTCGACTCGAAGCTGCCGTTGGCGCGCCCACCAAGAGCCTGTGAAGGGAAACCAGAACTTAATATCGAGAAAATGCGAACCACCCGGATGCGGAGACCGTGTGGATCTGAATTCTCAGCTCTCCAGTGACCCAGAAATCCGATAACGACTACAATGAGACCCCATGTGCCAGGGAAAAGAAGCATCGACGGGGGGGAATTATTGGTCCAGCGCGTTTCGCGTACCTACTTAGTGCTCTGAAAGATAGCGTCCGGATCCCTATTCATATGTGGATCGATGATGATTAATCCAGAACGAAAACTCTGGTGAAAATGAAATCCTCGCTTGGTGAGCCCGAGAACTCCCTCTTCACAAAACTTTCACGACTTTCCGAGGGAATGAGCACCTCCGGGGCCGGAGACTGCTTCAGTCGAGCTTGATGTTCTCCGTGACAAGCCGGTAACATAAGACGATGGAACTTGTATCATTTTCATGAAGTTCAGGGAAGTTTTCAGGCAGTTTTTTTAATTCTCATCGGCAGTTTGATTGGAGCCTGCAGTTTTTTTGTTAGGATAGAGCTCCGAGCTGAATGGTTTTCGCCGTCGGGATTAGCACACTTCTCCAGGTTCACGAACCACCTCACAGAGGGAAGGGACTGCTTGCCAGCGCTCTTCGGCTCTCACCGCAACTTCGTAGACCAGGGGCCCTCTTGGGTTCAGTCTCCTCTCATAGACTCACTCTACGGGCCTGCTCGCTCGCGCTCGCCCGTCATAGCTAAGCGAGCCGGAACTAACCTAACCTCTCATTGGTACGGCTATCGGAGATTGGTTAATTGAGAATCGGATGATCGAGAGGGCTCAGTTAGATCGCCCTCTCCTCCCCCTGGAGATGGGGGTGGATTTGTCGAAAAGAATAGCTGTCCATTCGGACGGGTTGACTGCCAGTTTCAATAAGAAAATTTGCCGATTTCGAGAACTTGAAACTGTTCGGAGGGGAACAGCTCACTCTATGGATGAAACTGCTTAAGTCTATCATTTGAGCTGCTCAGAATATTGTTCCCGATGGGATAGCATAGGAGCTTCAGTGCATCACGAAGTTATGGAAATGAATCGTAATCGGCAATCTGCGCACCACGATCCTCATCCTCAAGCCTGTGTAACGACTAATAGTTCGAAAGTTTCTGGATCCCGATTCCTAGCTTGGGCTAACAAAGTTTCGATTCCATTCGTATGATGCATTTCGACACATTCCGTCAAGCGCGCTTGGTCCTGATATCAGTTCGAGATGAATCCATTTGGATTCCCGAGCCAGTGGGCCGCAAATCAAAGGATACCATTCCGATTACTGGAGAAGGCAGAACATGCAAGTGTGCTGGTCGAAAAAAAAATCGTTCCCTGGAGAATCGGAATCTTCTGGGCTCGGTCGAGATTGGGTTTCACGGCTTGTCACCAAGAGAAATGTTTTTCTTCTTGACGAAAATTCCTGACAGCTCTCGCCCGGTGACAGTCAGCAGATGGATTGGGGCGACAATTGGATTTATGCCTTCCAATCCGGTTCACTTCGGCTTCCATAAAAGGTCTGCTACCTTGACGATGGATTGTCAGTACTTTAGGAAACGAATGCTTCCCAGACGCAGCTCTGACCCGAACCACTGTTCGAAATCGTCAAACGAGTGTCGACGATGATGTTCGAAAGTGATCGCTTGCGCCAGGCGTTGTTTCGGATGCAGTTGCTCCCTTCGTTCCTCTTCAGACGGATCTTTTTCTGAGCATTCAGCGCGATAGCCCGATCCGAATCACTCATCTTCTGAGCACCCCCGATCTCCGAATTGTCCCCTTCAAGAAATCAGTTGCAAAATGGAGCACGACGTCTTCGCGGAATACAGAATTTCCGCGAATAGAGCGATGCCGGTTCGATTGAGTCATCGAATCAGAGCGAAAATTGTCGTGGGAAACGCGCCAGTCTCCGATCAGTGAGTGCACCGAAACAAACATTCAATCCAGGGACAAACAAAAGAGAAAAAGTGTCAAGGAATTGTTGAAATAAATAAGGCGTGTGCATGAACAGAGTCACGCTCGCTGAGCGGATGTCTATCCAATGAAGTCATGCAGAATACATTATGTAACAGAGCCCGAAGATCAGGGTGGACTCGCGACGATAAGATCTTCTTCAAGATCTCGGACTTGCAGTGGTTTCCGAAATCGTAATCAATCTGAAACTCTTGCCGGATAGGAGTCAATCTCTCCTCAAGCTCACCCTGGATGCTTCTTATCCGACATGTCGCCCCTCTGTTTCGTTTCCCGAGATCAGTCGTTCAGTTCTCTCGCAGTAGAGTCGTGGAACAGAGACTTTGAAGCAGGATCGAATGTCCCGTTCCTTGCAAAGCCATGATATGCACAAGTTGAACAGAGACTTTAAGGCTGCCGACCAGCGCGCTGAAAGCATCCCAGGCCGCCCGTGTCCTAGACGAGCTCTCGGGCCCGTGACGTCCTGCCGTGACCGGTTAGAGCTCCGAGCACTGTCGGCTACCACGCGACCGAATCGAACTGCTCGTGGTCGGGTACGTTACGAGGCTCATTGTGTTCCGTGCCATTTGAGAATATTGTCTTAGAGTGACGAAAATGGGTGGAGTGCTCGTACACACCCTCGACAGACATTTTCACCACGGTTGTTACATCAGCCTGCCAGTAGCTGTCGTTCGCTACTGTTCGAGAGAGAAACGACCGCTCATTGTCAATCATCGTCGATCATAGAACGATCGGCTTTCGTAGCCAACTTCCTCAGAGACGTTTCGATTTCTCAAACCTGATCGTACTGATCGTCGAAGGAAGTACCCAATCTCAGCTAACGGAAGCTCGTTTCATTTTTTCATTTTGAGAGTACTGCTCGTTGCTCAGCTAAGCTCATTCATCTGTGTGCTTCATTCACGCCCGACGGAACGAAACGACGGGGTCCGAAGCGCCCCATCAAGATCGAGACTTATTCTCAGATCAGGAGCGTCGGTCAGATATATTATGGAATGTGTCCTCAAGGTATCCGATGAGCGCCGAGCGCTGACTGAGTCAACGGTGCATGCACAGCTCCGTGAATCTCTTTATACTTCGGGGATATTCATTAAATCGAAAAATCGGCAAACGATTGAACTCAATCCCGACTGATTTTCTCTTCCGCACCGACTTTCAGGCGAGTTTCCGACTCCGTTCAGTCGCGCATCGATCATCGATTGTGGCGAGTCACATGGGATGGCGGTGCTTTCTTGTGGTCCGAAGCAAACGGAGAGAAGAGACGGAGCATAAAAATCGCATTGTCGAAATGATGTTAGAACAACAACAACGGGGTCAAGAGAGAATCGTGTTCCGGTTTTTGAGCATTTTGAGGTAATTTATAAAGTGTCAGCTCCCCCGTCTGACATGAGCGACCGAGAAAGTGGCCGGCTATAGGCAATATCTTTATTACGGCTCGTCTTCCTGCCCGCTACTGGGTCGTTGTTATAGTCTACGACAGTGGGCGACTTTGCTTCGGACTGAACCACCCGCCTAAGGTCTGACAAGAGGTCCTCGTCGTCGAGCCGGGTGAGAGGATGGATGAGCGAGCGCGAGAGCGAAAGTGAGAGTAAAACCAGAGACTTCTGACCCGGCACAAGGCTCGTACCCTCGATCGTGGAAGCCGTAGTAATATGACAGAAACGCTCAATCATTCGATGATCGTATGACCTGATGATCTCCGTTAGCGTTCCCTCCCACATATGCTATCATGATAACGATGCGAAATTTCACGACGCGAACGCCAAATCCGTCGAGAATGTCGGTCATGGATTAGAATTAGCGAGCGGGATAGCCTACTTCAGGGGAGGCTCCTGATACGAGAGGGCATTCGTGTGGATCGGAGTTCATGACAGGGCGAAAATTCCCGGTAAAACTCGAAATCGGAGTCCCTGATGATCTACATAATCTGAGTGAGAGCACTCAAGATGATCGAATTCATTGAGCTCGATTTTTGGGTTGCCGTCGATGTCCAGATAAAAATCGATCCAACTGACATTCGGACCCATAGAGTGAAGTTGGATTCTCTTCCTCTTCGCGAAAGGAGCCCTAAGCTTTAAGCGTGCCCGTCCGCCAGAATCGCTCCGCTCCGATGAAAGTGTGTCCGGTCGCCCTAAAACAGAGAAGCTTCCGGCGGCTCGAGGAACTCTCTCACTCAGAGATCTCTCGGTGATCGAGACACACAATGAAACATCAATAAATCAGAGTGGGTTCCGTCATGGGGTCACGTGTGAACCATCGGATCTCACGCCGAACTGGGCCAGGCGGCGTTCCACGCATTGAACAATCTGAACGTTCCCACATGCTGGAAGTCAATCAAGGCCTGCTAAGAAAATTATCCCCGGACGCTCAATTGAATCGGCTTGCGAGTGAACAACTGATTCCAACAGGTGGGACCGCAGGGGCGGCAGCTGCAGATTTCTGGTGTTCCTCCTCGGGTGAATGAAGTCAGTCTTGAGCGACAAACAGAGAAGTTCCTGAATGCGCTGTATTCGGACGTTTTCAAAAACGGTCGAGTCGGGATCGATCGGTCATAATCGGAATACAGAATCGGTCGAGCTCCCTCTCGAGAATCGATTTCCAGGATGGATCGAATTTTCCCTCCCGAGAGAATAATAGGCCCAGTACCAGGTATGAACATACAATCGACGCGATTTCTCAATGTCTCACGCGGACATTGACAGTTCCGAACAGAGCACCTAGATACAGAGCCGAAAGCGATGAGTGGCCGTGAGCCACCTCGTATGGACAGATCAGGTTTGGACACAATTGCGTCGGTGGCGAGACCTCAGACCGCGGGTAAGTAACTACATCGAGCGTACGGAGTCGCGCCGATGTTTACTTTCTGCGCGCGCTCGTCGGTCTGCCGAGGAAGGGTAGCGTCGCCACCTTTGCTGCTCTTGGTCACGGTGCCGGTGCTCTTGCTCAGGGCTCCTGCTTCCTTGCGGGACTACAGCGGCTGAGCTTTCACTGGCCAGCAGGCAGGCAGGCAAGCAGTGTAGTCAGGCCGGCCGGCAGGCAGGCAGGCAGACGAGCAGTCAGGAAGGCTAGGCCAACACGAAGAACGAGTGAGCGGCGGTTTCATGCGGCCTTCGTTGGCGGCGCCGCGTGGGACGCATGCCCTAACAGAGTGGCAGCGAGGCAGGAAGGAGGCAGCAGCAGCAGCAGCCAACTAGCCCGCCTGCTTCACTGCTGCAAGCGGACTTGAGCCCTGAAATCACAGAGACCCACAAAAAAAGAACAACTGCACGTCGCCATCATCAGCATCGTTCGAATCGGCGACGCTCGGGAGCGATTCTCCCACGACTGAATGGGAATCTCGCAAGAAGTTACGTTTCGCCAAACTCCGATTACCATCACTCACAGAAGGCGAGCTTCGGGCTGCGTGGCGAAGAACCTAGATGACAGCCTGTCATTCCGGGTCAGGCTTCCACGAAACGTGACACGCTGAGTTCCAAGGAAGGGAAAACAACGCATTTCGAATCTTTACGTACTACACTTACACACATACAGTGAATTTACGCTTTCGGGAGGAGTCAGACGATTCAGATGGAGTTTTGCCCCGAAATCCCGCAAATGAGGGAAATATCGTTCCCCTTCGGCCACTTGTTTGAAGAGAGCTCCGTTTTCACGGGTACCGATGTAAACGTCCCCTGGTTGATGAGCATCTCATATAATAAGGAATATTAGGGTCGATAATCTTCTTGTGGGGCATCGGAGTGAGACGCGAATCCCCGATAAGAGCCGCCCGTCGATTGCACCCCTCCCTATCACGCAAATTCCGGTACATTCGGCTAAGTACATATTGATCAGACCACGTGAATTTCGCCCAATCAATTTATGACACTTATTCGAGCACCGAGATCACAGTCACATCGGACATTTCCGCACGAGACCTCCTCGGGATGTCTTGCTGATGCCTCCAAGCCGCAACAAGCATGCGGGAGTGGCTTCGATAGACCGGAGAAGAAGGAGTTTCACCTTTCCGCGCGCAGACGGGACTCGAGGTGGATTTCTGTTCAACCGCTCGAGGTTCGCCCTCCGACCCGAACTCGTATGCAGTGATTGTGATTCGCTCAGACGATTTTTCTCCCGATCCTCTTCCCGAATCGTCGAATATCTCAATATCTTCCATGGATATTTCACTGATTCAAGAGCTGATGGAGAGGAGCGGATCACAGACATTTTCGTTCCCTTATCAGAGACGCTCTCCAGATGATTCTGATCGTTGTTTCGTGAATTCTGATCGGCTACGTCAGCGCTTATGTCCGATCCGTTCGAAGGAAAGTCTTTGTTCACATATCGCAATCGACTCTTCTAGGACTGGTTGAAGATTCAGCATTTCCAAGGCGTGGCTGTAGTGGTAAGGCACGAAATCTCTTCAAGATGTGATATTCTCTGAAAACCGATGACGCATCGCGACTCTCGTTCGGAATCGAGCCAGCTGACTGGCCGCTCATCAGAAACCCAGGCATATTTCCAGGTAGGGCATCCTCCGCATGACCAATTTCGCTGGAAAATTTCGCTTTCTAAAAGCTCCTCTTTTAGCGGCGGAGCCGCAACCAGTAGGCGCTTACAAATATTGTTCTCCAGGGCGGTCAGGCTGACCGCGAAACCTCGCACTTGTGCAAGCATCGCGGAGCGGACGGCAGATCGTCGCGCCGTGACCCCGACGCTGTCGGATGTATCGTATCTATCGCCGTATTCAGGCGATCGGAAGGTCGGAGCCCGCCCAAGTTCCTATCGGGACCAGAGATCGTTTCTGGGTTTTTTCGAAGGGCATCCGCACGTGATCATCTCGATCCAGTGTGACGATGCAGATGCGTTGTGTGATCGAGTCTCCGGAAATGGATTGGAATTCGAAGAGGTCCGCCATTTTTCCCGCACACACTCCCGGAGGGTTTCGGATCCAATCTAGGACCTGAACTACAATGAGCGACCATAAAAGCCGTAAAGTTTCACTTTTTCAGGGACCGCGAGATGGGATCCAGAAACGAGCATCGAGCGCCTTCCCTGTGGCAGCCAAGTGCGGCAGCACCGGCGGTACCATGGGTCTGCGGTGAGTTTGGCGATAGAGGCCAAAACCCTGTGACAGCGTCGAACACATGGTCTCAATAGGAAGAGACAGAATCGGCCGCTTTGTGCTAGTCAAGACAAAGATTCCGAGGATATGCGCGAAGAAAGGATGCGCTAGCTTAAGACATTAGCTACGCTTCGTATTCCCTGTTTTGAGCGCAATTTCCGGTAACAACATTCCGGATCGGCGGTGCTTATTTTCGAATCTGTCCGATCCGAAGGTAAGCGACATGAACCAGAATGAATAATTTCCTTGAGACCGAGACTCATGTAGATTTCGTGCTTTACGTTCCGATTTCCCGCTCAACAATTCGCCAGTGGGGTTTGAATAACATAGGCTCCGGTGGAACTCATTTCTAGAGTTCTGAAACTCAATCAGAATACTTGAGCCGGACACAGCACGTGACTCTGTGGAGGAGCGACGGAATGACGAACATTTATATCAATTAGTCGAACTCGACCTGAGAGCCCGAGGGCCCACGCCGGTGCCGCTATCGGAGCGGCCGATACGTCAAGCTTCCTCTCGTTCTCCAGGCATCACTCGAATCATGATCGCGACTGTCTCGGACCGGCAGAACCTCTTATATCGCTCGCGGACTCCAGACCAGTGTTTCTTTCGAGAATTTCGGAAATTCCTCGGAGCTGTTCCAATTCTATATTTGATTCCGATTGTGACCCACCGACATCGGCAGGAATGACTCCGGGATCCTCTAAATGTTCTTCGTCGCTCCGTTTCGGAAATCGGATCCCTCTTCTTCTCTCCCTCTCCTCCAGGAAGGTCGTTGAATACCGCGACCCGGGCTTGTCTTTTCTTCTTTTTTCAGAAAACCAACTGTGGGACACCCGCTCTCAAAACGAGCCTGGGGGATAGATGGGTTCTGGGGTTGATCCTCCAGAGTGTGGGTAGTCTCGCTTCCGGGGATCTCGCGCTCAGAGCCGCTAGCTGCTCGAGCGTCACACTCGAGCTATTTTTTCCGCCCGTCGACTGGAGGATCGAGCTCCGAAAGCTGAGCGAAATCATTAAAGCCACAACCCGGCGCCCATGATCAACGAACCGACTTCGACCCCCGGCCGTGAGACGGTGGACAAAAAAAACTGATATCAACTGTATGATGTCGCAAAAAACAAACTCGGTCTACGATGGTGCATTTCGTCATCTCGGCTCACCGACAAGCAAGCGGAGTTACTTTGTTTCCGATGAGTTGGAGGAAGCGTCTCTAAACGGGTATCAATCATTGAGCCATAATTATCTCGCGCCGTTCATCCCACGACAAGAAGCACTCGATGACTACCCATATGATCGAATCGAGCGACCTCTCTGACAAGTTCTCAAACGAACGAGAGCAGCAAAAAAGACTCAAAAGGCTCAATTCGTGTCGTGAGCACCGGCCGGCGACTTCCTGCTCCTCCCAGCGGTGCTGCTCGGTGTCCGAGTCTGAGTATGACTTTCTTCTCTACCTAGCAGGCGACTGTTGCTCAAGGCTCCGGGGCCATGAACGAGGCAGGCCACTGCATTTATCCCAGTCCGGGAGACGAATCCGGATACCGGTATTTTACTGGAATCAATTGTAGAGGACTCCGCGAGAAATTCGAGGGGGCCGCGGGGAAAGCATCCGACAATCCCACATAATGTCCTCGTCAGGGACTCTTTCATTCGATATTCTCGCTGAGATCAGGGAGTTCTGAGCACATGATCATGATCCACGGTATTCTATTCGAAACCGGAGGACCAGTCACTCCGTTGAATGAAGCGGTGAAATTATCTATCCGGACCTTCCGCGCGACCACTGAAGCGCAGAAACGATACTGCTGGACTTCGGGAACTTTTCCCAGGATTCCTCCATAGTCCTTAATCGAGCACGATCTGGGAAGAGTTCTTCCCGCACGTCAGGATTCCTAACTCACATTGGTCTCCCGTTAGAGATGTGCATGGCCACCGAAAAGCCGAACATTGATTGATCGGTTCCACTGTGTACGAGGACATTGTCGACGTCGACATTCACTCCTGTCACTGGGTGTGTGGCGTATAGCAGGGCGCCACACAACGTGACACACCAAAACATGGTGAGGCCCTGCGGGAAACACCTCAGTAACTCACTCACTATCTTTGGAGATGGTCACGCATAAGTCTGTGTTCGTCGCCAAACCCCGGTCTGCGGTCTTGTTCCGTAGAGCGGGCGCTCTGTTACAAGGGGAAAGGGAAGTGGGAGACCGAGGGGAAGACCTGAAAGAAGGCTCTACCACTCAACCGCCACTCGATGGAAAACTCTTCCAGACCAAGCAAACACGACAAATTTCGTCGACAAAACATGTTCTCCCTGACCGTGATCTCTTGTTACAAATAGAAATGCTCAGGGAACTCATGTATCACGGATCAACGTTCACCTAGCGATTATGCTCCCGCGGTGGTCAAACGATGGTCAATACCACAAAGAAAGACATTTCGATTTATATCAGCAATATATTCCACATATGACGCATATTGGGGTGTTTCCCGCGATTCGCGTCATCTCGCACGAGGGTTGGAAAATTCAGTAAGACCCCGTCACAAAACGCACACTGTTTCGCCCAAATTCCCAGGAGCTGTAACTGGACAGGCTCATTTTAGCAGGACAGAGACGTCGCTGGGTGAAGATATTAGAAGAGAAATCATCGGGGAAATGCGCAGTCTTCCGTTGACTGCCGATTCCAGAAGAAGTGTCAAGGACTCCACGCCGCGAAATCAGACAGCTTTCGTTAGTCAGTCAACACAAGCGGATATGTTCGTGTTTGCATTGTCGATTATTGGTGATAGACTTACGAAGACGGTGCAGTCCCCGGATCGCCCAATCCAGCGACGAAGCTTCCCTCTGGAAAAAAGCGAATCCGCTTCAGGTCACTTCTGATCTACGCTTACGGTGCCGACTTCCGGATCCGCCGAGTCACCGACGAGTTCGATTCTCCGCGTGCGACGCGGAGTAACGATCCGGAGCTGAGAGAGCATGCTCTATCACGACAACATTCGGTGATTTACGGCCTGGAGTACCCTCATTCATGATGGGTGCTCCTCGTCGATTGCGTCGGCTAGGCCGATGTTATGCGGACTCTTGACTCATCCCTACGAATGATTTAAAAGAAAAAAAATTTCGGGCTGAACCACACAGCCGAGATTTAACGTCCCGGGTACTGTTATTCACATTGCTTCCGAGGACGGTTCCATAGAGCAAATGTACCGAGGAGGATCACTTCTCTTTCTTTCGTTCCCTTATAATTATAGTTGCGAGCACAAAACGTGTGTCGTTGGCGGCTTCGCGGAGTCGCAAGAGCAACGCAGGCACATAACCGCTCCAGATTAGGTCACGGGGCCAATCTCGGAGTCTCACTGAGTCAGTCCATGGTTCTGGGTCGAAACAGAATAGGGAATGGGACGAGCAAATCGAGAATTCTCGCAGAAGAGGGAGGAGTCAGATATCGTCAAGTCGATTTGATCAAGCCGACTCGGTGATACGAATAAAGTCGAATCGACTTGTTCATGAATCCGGTCGAAGAAAAATCGCGCCTCCCACAGCCGTTAAGAGGCTCGGGGAAACATTTTGGTTTGTGTTCTAGGCAGTCGGCAGGCAAACTCCAGCAATTCAGGATTTTCTAACGACATGAACGGCCGAGGCCAGAGAAAGAAGGGAGAGTTGCCCTGAACCGATGACGCCCTCAAAGACCTCCGTTCATCTCAAACTACGCTGCGTGCCGGACTCCAGAGATTCATCGGGTATCACTCGGGCGTCTCGTTCACGCTGCCGCGGGATCCATCCTTTGTTTGCCTTCCTTCAGGGAACGAAGGACAAGAACGTTCAGGAGCTCTCTGTAGGGGGCAGAAGCATTCGGAGAGGGAGAGCAGTTTTTCGGCCGCGAAAAAATTAGCCTTTCGGCTCGTTCCACATACCGTAACCTCATCTGCCGCCCTACCTCATCATATGAATCTCCCTTCTACTGGACCTCCTGAATCCTGAGTGCCTAGCTCCATGCAATCAACGGCCTGGTAATTCCCACGGACATACCACGCCCCCGCAGAATCTGCGACACGGAAGCCGGCACGCCCAGTGCCATGGCACCCCCCCCCCCCTTGAGGGGAACTTTCCCCGACGATTCAATGAAGAGGAAAGTGTCCCCTAGCTTCATAATTCAATCATACGTCCACATGGTATCCTCCCTTGACCGCTCCGCGTAAATGGGCTTGCGGAAATTCTTGACGGCGCCTATCCTCAGGAGAAACTGACCTCGCTGGAGACTCACGTAAATTCTTCCGAGCCGATCTCAACGCCGCTGGGATATGATGCACAATCACGATCCCTCATGACGAATAAGTCTCAATCAAGTCTGACAGGTATTTTGCTCTTATCTCAGCCGCAATGAGCGGGGCGGGGAAAGCGAAATTCGACTCTCTGAATTTATTCGATTACGAACGACGGGATTTTTTTTCTCAGATTTCCTCTCAAGTGCCCTTGTCGGCTCCTCCCCTTGCATCGATGCCGAACTCTCACGGCGCCTTCGTCGTCTTCTGCCGGTGATCCTATGAGGGACTCTTGCTTCGAGAGGATATTCCGAGGGACTTAAATTCCCGGAGGGGGCATGGCGGGAACTCTATCTGACGCGAAATCCGATTCGCTTGGATCTCGCGAGAGGAAATGATGCGACCCTTCAGAATGTTCCATTGTCTGGATGGGCCATACGAGCAGAACCTCGGCGTTTCCTGTTCAGGAGGAACCCTAGAGTCAGAGTCTTATTGTCCTCATTCTGTCTCCAGCAGCCCTTCCGTCGGACGATTGGGAAAAATTCCACCTCCTTCTGTCAGATCGAATGCTAGCTTGACTTGAATGCTGGAATCAAAGGAGCTCCGAACCCAAGTTACAGGATTCGCGTTGCGATCTCCTGAATTTTCTCTGATCCCGGAATCCTTTTTACGGTGCGATCACGCGCGGAAGATGTTACTATCCTCGCAAGATTAGACTTCAGATGTCTCTTGTGGATCAAGAGCGGAGGGAGGCCTTCTGGGGCAGCCAACTTCGTCTGACTGAAGAATCCATAGCAGATGAGCACCTTTGTTGGACACTGAGGTCGATAATCCAAAAGTCATCGGTCACGGTGGGGGCGGATTTTTAAGGACCTTTCTGGCGAGGTTTCCAGGCGGGAAGACATTAATCATCCACTCGAAAAGAAGGAAAACGCTAAACATAGATGACCTGCATAGAACAAGAGACACCCTCAAGCGAGCACTGGGTCAATGAATATGTTACCGAGAGGCCGATCGACAAGGCGAGATCACTGCGAGGGACGTAGAATTTGCTACACACCGATCCGAAGGACGTGAGACGCGGTTTCCAGTTTCACGACTTCGCGTGATCCAACTACCCTCGTACGTGGATCACCACCACTCGCGCATCTGCGCGAATATGCGGTCGATACCATACGAGAAGACCGCAGCGTCACCAGACGTGATCCAAGCTCGACTAAAATTTTGGATTGGATTGGATTCATGCGGACCTCCCATATAGGAGCCTTTCTTTCCAGGGGTGGATTGTGTTGCATTAACAAGTCATTTGCTCTCCCAACGTTTTAAGGTGTTCTTCGTCTTTTCGAAAACCTCCACCGTAGTATTTGGGTGAAGTCCCAGTCGATACGCGGAATCCCGTTGGTCGAGGTGTCCTTCTTCGCATTCCAGTACGATGTGTGGGTCCGCTTCTGGGGCCCCGCATGTCGGGCATCGGATGTCGATTGAAGGATCCCGGGCATCTTGTCGGAACCTAGTGTTGAGCATTCCTTCTCTGCTTAGCGCTAGGAGTCGACTGCCCCTCGAGTTATCGTATATTGGCATACATATCCCTCATTGCCCGCAATCGTTCATCGAGGCGAATCAAGGATCGCGAAAGTTGATTCAGGTCCAAACTGCGGATTGTCCTATACCCCTAAGGGAAGACGAGCCTTCTTCCCATGATATCGTCTTTCCCCTCTGATACCTGGGCGGGAAACTTCGGCCTTCAAGGTCAGGTTCTGGCGTTTACTTGGCTCGACGCTTCGTAGCTGAACTCCGTCCTGAATTCCGCTAGAACTTCATGATTTGCGAGAGGTCTGCGTAATGCCATGCTCGCAGATGTCTCCCGAGGATGAAGAATATCACAACTTCGGGCGTTGATGTCTCCCCCACCGCTTCCTTCCTCTCTATTACGCTGATGGGCGCCACGCGGTTCCGTCATCTGTTCCAGAATCCTGCCTGAATCCGATTTTCCCATCAAAACGAGCGTTGTGCCGGACCTCTACCGTTGGGATAACCTAAATATTTCGTGCTTGTTCTCATGGGATTTCTCGCAGTCGAAAGGAGCCCGGAACTTCGCGCTGTCCGCGGAAATTTCCTCAGTTCTGTTAGGAGGTCCTGCGATCCCGCAGTTTCTCATTCTCGAGAGGCGCACTTATCCGACAAAAAACTCTCGGGCCGCCGCCTCAATTACCGGAGAATGCCTCAATCGCGGGACCATCTAGGATGGCTTGCTGCGGCTCCATGTGCCTCCGAGGCTCCGAAGGATGAGTTCCATGTGAGGTCCACAAGCGGCGCAGAGGCACGGAGCGTGTCTCCGCTAGATCGGCGGGAATCGGCAGCCATGACTGTTCGCTGGGAAGCAGGAAAGCTGTGCTGTTGTGAAAACAGAGCCGTGATTTGTACGGCAATGATTCTCGACCATCTTCCGGCGAGACATGCAAAAGGTAAGGAAAGATCCGTCGGTACTGATAATACTTTCCTGAATGCTAGCGTTGTGAACGATTCGGGAGAACGTCGTGTCGTCTGCGTTCGCGATGTTTTCGTTCTCATCGTACGCAATTGAGTCTGTTACCCCTTGATTATGGGAGAAACAGTGGTGTGTTCCCCGACTCGGAACCCTCCTTGATTGAGTCGACTCCGACTTCCACTGCCGATGATCCGTCAGGGCTGATCCCCCTTTTCGCTAAACCTAACGAGGCTTTCTCGATGGCGGGCTCAGAAAGCATACATTGTATCCTGCCTGAGGGAATCGAATGCTCTTCCACTCGCAATATTAATCGTGGCCGTCGAAAATTCCGACTAAGAATGGAAGATGCATCCGACACAAGGATTACGAGATTTTCAGCACCAACACTGACCAATTTTCGCTACGCGTTTCCCAAATCCTGAATGCCGAGCGGCTTGAGACCCACGCATACAGGCTCACCTACCAATATTGGCGCGATTCTCTTTGAGAACAGCAGTGGCGAGGATCGTCGATGAAATGTTGGAGTGTTTTCCCTCACGATTGTGGAGTTTCCCTGAGGGACCATCTCTCAGAGATCACATTCGTTCGGACCTCGCAGTTTTGGAGTCGATGACTGTTTGCCTCGACTGTGACGGCACGGGTGCCTTCAAGGAGTCCAGATTGAATAACCCAATAATAGAAGCCTTCCTCCCCTTGACAGGATATGACCAACTACGGGGGGAAAAACGGAAAGTCCCGCGATACCGCTAGAGGTGAGTCCCTATCCTTGCTTTTGCCCTTCTCTCCGTACCCGCCAGAGTAGCTTTTCCGTTTTCCAGCAGTTGATTGCGTTGAGAGGAATCAAAGGGATCCAATTCTTGCAGACTGCGGACCGTCCGTCATGTTCGGATACATGACGGTGTACATACGGTATATCACCTAAGGAATTAGTCCTGCTCCAGCGTACATAGACGCAGATGTAAGGAGAGCGGGAACATCGAAGGAAATTATGTTCCGATCCCGGGCGACGATCAGCTCCCGTGTCGGGAGTCGCTTCGGGAAAAGCTTCGGAATACCAGCGCTTTATCTCTCAGGTCTCCCAAATCGATTCGCGCGACCGGAAGACGTGTTGTGAGTCACGAATCGGGGGAGTGTAAATATTACGCAAACCCTGCTGCGACTTGTTCAGCAATCAACGACCCTCCTTTCTTCGGGGATCCGTGACAACCATTCGACATGTAGTGAAGTTTTCTATTCACGTCTCCCGAACGGCTCCAGACCGTCGAGGACATCTCCCGAGAGGTGTCTCGCTCGAAAATCTGCTTCCTGATTCCGAGGTTCACGACGAAGGCATCACCTCAATCACAGTCCTAAGAAGCGGAGCACGGAAGGTCAGCAATCCTAGAAGTCCGAGAGACATCGATTAAACTGCTCCGTCAGCTGACCTAAATGTGGGATTCCCAACGCACACAGTCGTCCATGAGACAACAACAACCGATAACACCAAGATGACAAGAATCTTCGCTTTGCATTGACAAGCGTTTTGGGATTATGTCGCACAAAATGCGAGACTATTCCGACTTAGGAGAGTCGGTTTCGTTAACGAACGATCACTTTCATCATGAGCATGACGAGCTATTTGTCAGAATTCATAGGTATGACCCGGATTAGTTCCTCTTCTGGATGGGTACGCTATTTCAATTCGCGAGTTTTCCTTGGTAGAAATCGAGGAGTGGAACCTGCTCGATTAGCCAACCGGATGACCTCCCAGCCTGATCGGCCCAGAAATTCGCTCTGAGTGTCCTGATCCTATAAATTGATGCAATGCATCGACAGTCCCTCGAGCGATAGAAGTTCTTGACATGCATTAATTTTCACGAATTTTGCTCGTCAATAATTAAGAGGCCGGCCTCTTCATCCGGTCTGGCAGACCCTGTCGCGATGATGGCTGATTGGGTGGGTCCCTGTGCATTATGTTATATTATTCCCCATAAACCATCTAGACTTCTCCGTAGTGATATTGACGAACCGGTCCCTCAGGAGATGTTTTCATATGAGGCTGACTTATGATTTCTCTTATGTCACATTCAATTATTAGTGCCTAGTTTAGATTACCTCCCTAGGGTTCAAAGATCAGCAAAGCTATGTGCTCACTCCGGTATCAGGTTCGTCGTGTGATGAGTTGATTAGATACCACCGCGAATTTGTCCTCAAGTGACCTCGGGATCAATTCGTCACAATAATGACATGGGCTAGATTGAGAAGTGAACCTCGGCGTACGGACATTCGTGTATCGGCGGGAGATTGTTCGAACAATGAGCGAAAAAGAGTGTCTCACTCAAGCTGACCAGCAAACGTTTGCTATCGTGGAAGACTGTTTGATTAGATGCCCTTCGAGGAGCAATAACTCACAAAACTTGCCCTCCCTGACCACGCAGGGATGGTTCCGAGAAGCTCTCGAAGTGAGGTGGTCGATCCGATCTGCGGGGTAAGCCATCGCCCGATCGGTTCCTGTCTCTGGATCCTATTCGTGAATGCCGCCCTGACATTGGAACTCGATTATGGTCGGACATACAATCATCTTCGGGGCCCGCAATTTTTCGAAGCGTCAACCAATCAAAAAGCGTAAACGGAATTCGTTTCGCGGGAGCCCTCAAGAGGGGAATGGTGCTGCCACTCGTTCTGTCTTGAATAAATATTTCGATAAGGACACGATTCTTCAATGCTTCGGGATTTCAGGTGAGACATCCTTCACAAAGCGCTTTCGCCTCTCGGTCGCGAATCCTTCCGACACGCGCAGCGTAACTCGGAAGTAATCTTCTTCGCTGTCCGGTCAGAGATTCGAATGAGAAGAAGCCTCTTATCCGTACGGATTCCTCAAATCGAGCAACTCCTTCAGTCGCAGCTGTGCTTCTCGCTGAGTCAAAGGAGGCATCTCCCGGATTTTCCAGAGCCGGGAGTATCTCGGAGGGCTCGCAATCTTCGCCGCCGTGCCATATCTTGACCCCGAAGCGAATACCCTACAGCTCTCGAATCTCTTGAAATGATTTCTGCCGTAGCAGCGAGAGAAGAAAACAAGACGGATTGAGGAGTGGGGAGAATTGGTGAAGAGTCACCATTCAATTCTTTCAAAGTGGTCCCTCTGAGGCGTCTTCGGAAGTCCCCCAGGACCTCGAGATGGAGCTCCTTCAGTCAACTCCGCTCGACCAGTGCATCGGTTGATCCAGAGTGTTCCAATCGACGGTCATCGGACCTCCCTAGTCGATCGAAGCAAAATGCTGCGAGCAGCTTATTCCGAAGGAGTCGACTCCTCTGAGTTCCTGCCCCTTGACTCGCCCAGCCCTCTTTGTTTTCAACTGAGCTGTTGTCTGCAGAGAAACAAGGAATTTCTATTCTCAGTTCTACGTTTCATGATTATCCCCGTCCGATGGAGAGATCAACGTCTCGACTTGAGACGCCTTGATCAACGCCTCCGGAGACTATCAGTGGAAGAAGGTTCCTCCGGGAACTCAGCTGAATATGGATTGGTTGATTCCAGAAACCATACATTAGAATAAGGCACGCCATGAGGGGAATGGCGAAAACTTCAAGCGAATAGGCCGCGCCGAACTCCCATCATCAGCCCTGTCGGCGGAAACGAGGAGAAGCTCATGAATACGAATTGCTTTTGATGATAGGTCATCGTGAATCGTGAGTGCTCCCTCAGAGACGACAGAGTGAGGACAGTGATAGGGATCGTTCAAGAACACAGTTCGCTTTGGATACATGAGGAGACTTATGAGGTCGGCCCTAGAGTCCCCCATTGATAAAGCCGACAGAGGATGATAGAGACCGGATTTGGGGAGATCGTAGCCGTCTCAGCTAATCTTCGCACGATTTTCACAGAGAGCACCCACAGGGTCACCGGGAACCGCCCCGGCGACGTGAGATCGCTGCGAGATCAGATGTTAAAACGCCTACGGACAGATCGGAGAGGACCCTGCTTCGGAAGTGCCGGGATGCTCCGGAGACCAAAACATGAAACAGCGTCGACCATCGGCTCCTCTCGCAGCCTAGCTTCTCGATAATAAGGCGAATTACTCATATTTCTTCGAAACACGAAGAAAGATCTCGATCTATGAGAAGTTTGCCTCGCCCTGAGCTTGCAGGCAGCACAGGAATTCCTCAGCTGTTATTCTGCCACGAATTCTACATGTCTCGCGAGCGGGAGACGAGTTGCCCGGAACCAGGGACCCGATAAATACCAGCCTCGTCCTCGATGGATCGAGATCAGGCCAGCGAGCAAAGGAGTGACGCAGGAGTTGACGGATCGTATTTCCCAGGATCTTTGTCTTTCTCAAAGCTGAGATCAATACTGACGGCATTTGACACCCTTGATTTTTTCCACCTTGTATTCCACATCGAGGTATTGGTATATATAAGGCTCATTCGTCAGAAGGAGTGTCGCTTCGCATTTTGTCAGTCGATTCAAGCTTCTCTCTGGAGAAAAGTATACGAGAAGTCGGCCAGTGATTATATCTTTCCCTTTGTCTTCACTCGCATCGGTCTCGACCTCGACTCTATCGGGTAACGTGGCTCCGAAGCGCTGCGAAGTTGACTTCCATCCGAGAAGTAACAATCCGAGAATCGATGCGAACTCCAAATGCATAAAAAGACTCCCGTCTGCGGTATAATGTTGTCGACGAATCATCTGAAACGCTTGTCCCACTTCGATTACCGTCATCAACAACGTGCGTTCGCCCTGCCTGCGACGACAAGCCAACAGCGTGAATCACTCACAATGAATATGACAGGGGGCCTATTTCAGAGTCCACTTCACTCAGACATTCCCAAGAGGGAGCAGGTTTTCGCAGCTTCAGGAAAGCTGGGACCCTAAGTTTCGGGATCGAGCTCCGCTGGCGGGGAACTTGACCGCAGTACCGGTGTCTCAAGAAATGGAGCGCGTGCCGCACCGCTGGAGTTTAGCGATTTTTCGGCAGTCCCGGCACTCAGAGAATCCAAGATCTGCATACTGTGGCGCACAGACGCTTCGAGTTCGGAGGTAGCATGGAGCTAGTTGCGACGATCACGATGCGTGTACCAAAAAGTTCTGCGGATGCCCCCGCACCTCTACCTGGTTCCTGATCGAAGACAAAACTTCTTTCCGAGCAAAGGTTCATTATCCACGGAGCTTACGGAGTTAGGTACATATATTTATGCGAGGCACAAAGTCGCTGAGAAGACACGGACGATTGGTCAAGCTTGCTCCGCGCAATCTAGAATAACGAGCGTCCCAGTATCAGCTCGTGAAGACTTCGTCACGCAGTCACCCTCTCACGACTCATGACTCGTGACTAATGATTGACCTGGGGTCTATTCGAGGGCATCCCCATGCTTGGATGCCCAGACGACCGACGCACGCGGAGGAGCACGGCGTTCCGGAAATATTTCTAGGAGCAAAATAGTTAAATCGATCACCGAGCCAAAAGCAAGTAGAGGGATGAGTTTCGCAAAGCCACCCATATTGAATTTTCCCGAGGACTCTTCGTTCCGAAGGAATGTGCCATTTTCGAGTATATGTGTCTTGTACCTCTTGAACAAGCCTTCATGGTAACGGAATGCAGCCGTCTCTAGAGCATTCCGGGTGTTCTTCCAGCCGTAAGTTGTCCTCGGAGAAAGTACAGCATGCTCGAAGACCTTTGCGTATAACGCATTTCTCTGAGTCAAGGATCTCACCAAAACTCGTTCTCCGAAAAAACCGCCGGTCTTTGTGAAGATGCCCTGCCCATTGAACTTAAGAAAAATACCGTCCGCCGAAGAAAAGTTCCGATAGAGCATTTCATCTTCTTCATGGCGAAGGGTTCGGAAGTAGGTGACTTTGCGCAGAGGGAACCCGCTCGAAATTTTCTGTGCCTCGTTCATGGAACACACGGCTTTTTTCTCAAACGCCATACTCCTAATTATGGTGGATGCATAGTCACAGAGACTATTGAAATGACACGAGTAGAAGCCGTCCACTTGAGGCGGCTCACTATGATCAATAAAACGAGTCACCACATCGTTCCCGAAAATTGTGCTCAAGAAGAAATTCATCGAGACCGCCGAGGCGCAGATCAAGGACGACGGACTTCTTTTATCCGCGACCTTGATCGGGATCGCATTGATGAAATTGAATAAGATGCAGCCCACAGTCTGAAGGAATGGAGTGTGTTCCGCTAGACTATGCATCAGACTCAGCAAGAGGACACTCAGCAGGAACATTATCCACGTGATGAGCGAGAATGGCTCCAGCAAAGTTAGAATGCTCACGTCTCTCAGACGTGTCAAGGTGTTGCAATCGCCTATTTCACTCGATGCTACCATGTTGTTGACGGCCGTATGGTGGAATAGTAAGTTGGAGATATTTTGAGAATCCATAGCAATGGGGAGAAGTTTCTCCGAGAACTTCAGAATTGACGCGTTCCAGCGGAAGGTCACATCGTACTCGAGTCGGTCGTCTGTCATATGCCGTTTGGAAGCTACGTGTTCCAAGGCGAATCGTATTGGCTCCGCCGTCACACACTCGTGGGGTCTGTTCTTGAACCTCTGGTCCACCCATGCGACAACTTTATCGTGTCTATCGCAGGCGAAGAAATATTTGAACTTGTCGAATTTGAAGACGGGGATTCCATTCCTCGACATGGCGTCGAAATTCAATCCGTGGAGCTTTCCGTGGAAGAAGTGGAGGACGCATTTGTGGCGAATATTTTGGTATATATCTATCTCGTTCGAATCAAGCGCCTTGAAGTCAGCGGCATTCGAAACGATAGCTATGTGTTGAGGGGCAGCCAGAGCGTTCAGATACCACGGCCCGACGGTCCGTCTTTTGAGCGGACCAACCTTGCTCAGCAAGTCGGTACGATCTCTCCTCAAGGCTCCCATCGCCGCAGAATGTTCGGGCTCACTCAAGAGAAGGTTGGTCCACAGACGGATATCGAGCATGTGCAGGATGCCTGTTATGTCGACGATCAGTAATTGCTGCATACCGATTCTCCTTGAAGATAGAAAGCTTTTTATGGTGTCAACCGTCATATCAGGGCCGAGTCGCTGGGATCCGGCAACTCCACAAATCAAGAGCCAAATGAAATCCATCCGAGTGAACACGTTCATCGTAAGCCGGCTTCTCTCAGGGCGGCCACTCCCCGGAGGAAGCTTCACGAGACATCAGGAACAAAAGATGATTCCCGCAGCAAGACGGTGTGCACCGGATGATCAATGGAAACGGATTGAACCGCAACTCAGGTCTAGGAGGGATACCGCGGATGATATCCGACGCTGAGGGTCTGGCTCCGGGGTCGATTGTGACATCCGTGGAGGTAAACCACGGAGACGCAACCCAGGTGGAGGCATCAGGAGAGCTGAAAGCGTGGGAAAGACCTAGAAAAAAGAGGCGCGAGTTATGAGTCACTCAGGTTTCTCCGGAATATCTCTTCCTCGATCTCTCTTCATTTTTGATCACCTCCTCGGGGGGAAAGCGGACGAATCAGGTCCTCGGACTTCAAACCTACGACTGAAGTGTGAGTGTCTAACAAGCTCCCTCGTCGAGCTCTACTCGTCTCGGACAATGCGACTTCACTGTCGTGCGTCAGGAAGTCCGTGGAAACGCCTGATCTCCATTCGCGGTCGATTGATGAAGTCGTTGGAGAGCTAGAATACAATCAAGCCGCAAAGCACCGTCCCGCTACGGATATCTGAATTGTTTAGTCGTTCGGATTGGCTAAAGAGTGATTTACCGGGTCGGAACAAGTCAGTCACCCACAATCCCACATGACTACATCATGTTCAGAGCCTGCTAATCATTGGAATGATATTCGGAGTAATATTCCATTACTACGATCAGGGAAGGCTTTGATGAGTTCTTCTACCTAATGTAGAACCTACACAAATGTGGAGCTATCGAATTCATGAGCTGTTCGATATTGCTAAAAGAATATACAAGTCAATCATTTCGAGATAATAGGAGTATAATCGGAAATGCTCCCGGACTACCGGAATGTCCTATTAGCTAATCTTGATCATCCCGGAGGAACTCATGCAGAGCGCTCGGAACCAGCTCCATCGGGGAGAATCGAGAGGAAGAAATATACTAGGATGAGAGAAAAAGTCTCCTTTATTCGAAAATGAAAAATCGCATCAAGCGCGACCCATGGGGGATTTATTTGACGCAACATCAATCGCCATGGATTCAATTTCGAATCTGGTGTTCCATCTTCCTGTATCCTTGTGTTGTTGTTGGTAGTTCCGAGTGTGCTCATGTTCGTGTGTCTGTTTTGTTGTTTGTTTCAGAACTCAGTGGAGTTAGCTCGACCGACTCCGCTCATTAAATAAAAACCTTCTTCCGTTCGAAGTTGATTGGGGAGTGTCCAGTTCACGATCTGTTTCCAAGTCTATAATTCACGTAGGGAACCTCGATGTCATCCCCGGCGAGATTGCTACAGCACAGCTCAAAGACCAACGACTTGATGTGAGAGGGAATTCGTTTTTGACTAACACTCTCCACGACTTCGGTCATTTTCATTTTAAGACGATCTTGTTTCTTCTGGGGCGGCATGAAGAAAGCGAACAGCATCTGAACTCCTTGAGAGAGCATGGTAATTTCGAGGTCGTGCTTCGTTTTGAAGTAGTCGATGAACTCCTGGAGAGTCATTTCACCCTCGAGATCAAACCGATCCCACAGCGTGAACTCGGTTTCGTAGTATTTGATCTTAGGGGCGGGCATCGGTTCCGCGAAGCCGATGTAGGGCAGCGAGAGATTGATGAAAGTATTCTTGTAGGCCTCGATCGATTTGTGGCCTTGAATAATTTTGTACATTTCGAGGCACACGAGTCCAGAGACGAGAGCCGTCGTCGTAGCGATGGCGGGGATGATTTTGCCGGCGATGAGCTTCGATTGGTGTCTGTCGGCCGGGGCAATGTCGTAGTTCTCGGCCCGGAGGTTCGAACAGGCCACAATAAAGTCCATGTGGAAATTCGTATCGTCGTCTTTCTCGAACTCGATCGGTTTCAGAGTGAAGTTCTTGAACTGCTCAGGGGCGGGGATGCTCTTGACGACGCTCTGTATCGAGTCCAGGTCGCCCACCTGCGACTGCTGTTGGGCTTCGGCCTCGGTGACCGCGATCACCACGCCTTGTTTCACCTTGAATTCGGGCACTTTCACAGCTTTGACGAGCTTTTTCACCTGTTCCTTGGTCACAGCTTTGGTATCGATTCCGTAGAGGTATGCCTTCAGTCGGGCAGCGGCGTCAACGTAATTCAAATGCAACTCGATGTCTTCGTCGAACGTCAACGGATGGGGGCAGCGTTTTGGTCCCGACCAGAACGGAGCTCCGGACGACGTGATTTGGTCCTTGGGGAAATTGTGCAACAGCTGCTTGATTTGGTTGGCGTACTGATCTTCGAAGTGGAGCCGAGCCCAGGCGACGCAGTCCTCGAACGTGCTGGGTTTTTCATCGACAAGTACTTTCTTAACCGATTGGTAGATCTCCAGACCCATCGCACCGGGGCTCTTCACTGCCTTGGAATGGAAGTCCGGATCGTGGATGTACTGACTCGCGTACTCGGCGCCGGTCCGGAACAGCCCCTCGAACTCGTCACGAGCCCATTGCAGCGTGTGTTCGATCGCGTTCGGGAAGTTCTTCAACGTGCAGATGGGAATCGACTTCTCCGGAGGGTCGTGACTGGAGCTGTAGCTCTCCGTCAGGTGGGGCAGGACAACCTGCACATTACCCTTAGTTCCGAGCGTCCCGGACTCGAGCAACGGCTTCCGGTAGTACACGCAACGTCTGTCGACGTACGTTCGGGCTTCGACGTTGTCCAGCGCGTTGGCAACGCCGTCGAGAGCCTCGAAGAAGTCGTCGTTGTAGACGGGCTCGGTCTCAGGTGAGACTCGGTTTTCGTGGGATGTGATTCGGACCTGAGGGTTCATTTTGGCGACGGCCTTTGCGGCAGCCTTCGACTTCAGCTGACCGACGTCCCACGAACGGAACAGGAATTGACGGTTGAGGTTGGACCGCTCGATGACGTCCATGTCGGTGACGATCATGCCTCCGTTGGGACCCGTTCCCACGCCCATCATGGCGAAGTTCTTCAGGTGCTCACAACCGATGGCTCCGGCGCCGACGATGAACCATTTCTGGGAGGCGATCTTCTCTTGGAACGATTTCCCGAAGACAGCGATTTGTCCGGCGTATCGATCGGACGGGTCGGCCTCGGCATCGGCCTCCGCGACGACTTGATCTGCGGGAAGGCATTCGATGGCGTCGAAGTAGAACCATTGATTGAAGGGAGTGAATTTTCCGGAAGAGGCTTTCATCACTTCCTGAGCAGCAATTCCACCTATGACGGCGTTCATGGGACACAGATTCCCGGAGCTGACTTTCGCGAAGATCTTGATGAGCTTCTCGTTGAGCTCCTTACCGGCCGCGACCTCCTTGGCCAGAGCGAAGAGCTCGTCAGCGTCGGCGTCGTTCCACGCTTTGGGATATCTACCCTTGGCTTTCCGGAATTTATCCAACGCCAGGAAAGCGATATGAAGGTTGGTGGGATGTTCGAATTTCGCCCAATCGGCATCGACGATCTTCGGATCGGCCAAGCTCTCCTCCATGGTCTTGAACTTGAGCACAGCCGGTTTTTTTACCTGGGTGGCGATACCGCCTCTGACGTAGTCGCCGAAAGCGCTCGTGTCTCCGATCGAAAACGTGAAGGGTCCCAAGACCTTGATCTTGAACTCCTTCCCGTTGATCTCGGCCATACCCTGTATTTCGTTGAACGTGACATAGTCACCGTCTTCGAATCCGTGCCGTGTTTCGTCCAAGCAGGTGACGACACCTTCGACATCCTTGGTGACGGATGCGATCATGGCTGTCAGCGGCTGGTTTCCATCTGTGTCGTAGACCGTGAATTCGGGGCCGAAGTCACAGAAGACTCTCGAGAATAGACCGCGGGTGTCGGCGATGATCACACACTTGCCCTTCGAGTGGGCCCATTTGTCGATCTTGACTTGTTCGTCGAGGATAGAATCAGTCAAAACAATAACGGCGAATTTGGAGAGGAAGTCTTCGCTCAACTCTCCGGTGCTCGCAGAAACGGTCACGTAACTGTTGAGCTCTGCCACTCGAGGGCATGAGACTTCAGCGCGATTCTTGCCTGCATAGTAAAAAACCGATTGTAATGCTTGAAACACAGGGCAATAGATCTCGCTATTCGGTAAGCGATGCTAAGGTGAGATTTCAGACAGAGGATATTGGTGCTCCGACCTTTGTTTCATCCCGCGGACCACTTACCGATATCGTCCTTGGTGAGGAAATACTGCGCGGAGAGATCCAGGTTAGAGACCGGCTTCGTATCGTGCAAAGTGACGGACTTGACGCCACCTAGAATGACATTTTTGGCGATTTCGACACCTAGGCCGCCGAGGCCGGAGATCAAAACGTCAGACGACTGCATTCGGCGCATAGCCTCATGGCCCAAGACGTACCTGCAAGGAGAATAGATTTCAGTCTGGAGAAATCTTCACGTTTCGATGGAGGCAGGAGAAATCAAAGAAACCACGCTTGCACACCCAGGAGCCCGAGACCGTACCATACGTCAGTTCTGAGATTTCCTCATCCCGCCGAGAGACGGAGATCAGGCTAACCAGCTCGGTTCCATCTAGACATGGTTTTTTTCGCGGAACAGGATTCCTGCATTGATTGAGATCGTCTGATCCTGCTCAGCCACAGCATTTCTAAATGAGGTTCAGATGACCCGGCACAAGCACCAAGGTCGGAAGAAATGGTTTCTGGCACAGAGAGGTACTACAGCGTGACCGCTCGACATCGAGAGTCGCTCAGAAGACCATTGCGATGCACTTTGACAGCGCGCAATTTTCTGCAACGGGTTTCTTGAACAATTCTACGGATGGCTGCCGGCCCGGTCAATGGCCTGCAGACGCCCTCATTCGTAAACACAATGCATCTCGGATGCCGTTTTCGCACGCTTCGACTCCGGCTCTCCAGCCGGTCTGGCATCAGTTCCGAACAACGTTTGAAATCCGATAAGTCGGCCGTATATATGGACGACACGGAATTCAGTCAACAATTCCGGTGTTCAAGCATGCCCATGATGGGAACATATTTAAATCAATTCATGACAGCGACGGTCGCGCTCACGTCGGTGGACGCTGAAAAAGAGCGCGAAGGAAGATACTCGATGAATGCGTCTCGCGAGATCTCAACCAGAACCTTCATTGGTCTTCATTGATCCCTCGGGGCCTGAGATCGATACGAGTCATGCTCTCGCATATTCTGGGCGACTTCAACGGAACGATATATCTTCGCTGCTTCGAAGGGTTATCTACGTGGGGAATCCAACTCACAATTGTCTCGAGTAAAGACTCTCATCGATGTCTTGGGCTTGGGAGCCGTTCGCTCCATTTCGCGCGGCCATGGATCCACCCTGGAAAAGGAAAAAAGTCACGAATTAACAAATATGTCTCGATTTCTCTCCCCGCCGATAAGTCTTTGAGTCGGAGTCCAGAAAGCCACTGACATCATCAACCGATTCTTCACGGGAGCGGGCTGAGGGACCAGACGTCCCCCCGGAACAGAGAACAGCACCCAGTCTTGAGCTTCTTCGTCACGAGTGAATTAACTTCAAGCTTTTGTTGAAAGTTTGCGCTAAAATCCGATGAATCGGTCACCATGGGAACCAAATCACGTGGACAACACCACGAGCTCCAGTTAGAAATGTTCGAAGGACCCGGCTCCGCGCATACGGGACTTCGGCCCCCGAGCCTCAACCTTGGGCCGCAACTTTCGATCTTAAAGCACGGGTCTTCATGAGGGCAGCGGATATGGCTTACGGAGGAAGTCGGGGAGTCTCGAAACACTAACGGAGCCCCTCACTTGAGAACCCGGAGCTCGAAGTGGATTACCATAACGATGGGAATGAATCATAATTCCGAAAACGAGCCAGAAGACTCTAGATCTCAGTACGGCTGGCTCACAGGCTCAATCAGAGCCAACAGCTGAGACACGTCACTCCGGCGAAGCTCATCAGCGACGAAACTCTTGAAAGCTCAGCACGGGAAAAGGGGAGGCGATAAGGAATGTATCGCTGATGACATTACGGACACTCTTCGCTTGAGAGCGATATCCTACTCAGCACACGCCACGACTTCGAGCGCGGGCTTGACCGGCTGGCTCGCTTCGGTCTTCCAGTCGTTTTTGAGGAATAGACATCACCTCTGGAAAAATTCCGAATCGCGAAGAATGAGTCCCGAGCACAGTCCCGAGGGATCGAATTCGAAGACCAAGGACGATTTGAAAGGAAGGAAATCATGAACGAGGTCAGAGTACAGTCTTTCGCCGTTCCGGTAGAGCCCACCGGCAACGCGACAAACCGGGCCGAAGCGCGCCACTCGGGCTTCTTTTCATTCGGAGAACAGAGTTTCCCTAGTATGGAAGAGAGACCCGTCAGTGAAGGGCTCTTCAGACAGGCGGAGAAACGCAATGGGACATTCGGTTCAATTGGCGTTCCAAGTCGAAATCCAAGTTTTCGATCACTAAAACCTCTCTCGGATTGAGCTATAAACCGGCAAGTCATTCGATCATGTCCGGACCAGGTAGTCTCAGCCCAGGATTGGCCTCGATACAGCCCCCGGAAAACGGTGATCGTTGCCATAGTTGGCCCGATAGGATGTGGATTCGGAGTCGATGCGAGCCCTGGGACGAATATCCGGGCTTTTCAATCAAGCTCACTTGCCCGGAACTCGCTTTCGATCCAGACGGCTCTGCTCCCCCCTCAGGGAAGGATAAATATCACGCTGTCTTCGAATCCACAAACGAAGCCGGCATGAAACAAATGCACTCGGAGAGTCTTCGAGGAAAACGGGCGAAACGGCGTAGCTTTCGCTCGAATCCACTGTCGATAGCTCTTTCAGAAGACTCATCATCTAACAAGTTGTCTGACGTTTGAGAGCGCTAGGCTTGTGGGTGCCGCGTCAACAATGGCGGAAAATCGACGTCAGTCGTTTACCTTTCGAGGAACACCGACAACGAGTCGAGCAGCGGATCCTTTCGCTGCTTAGAACAGGACGGATTGCACGATCACAGTCGAGTTGTCCGTCCGCTCGAAAATTCACCACGCACGGAGCACAACGGACCGGTTCTCGTCCCTGGGTTGGGTTTAGCGTGTTGTGACTATGGAGTGTTCTGATATGCTGCTGCTGCAGCAGCTACCATTCGCCTCACCACACAGCAGCCGGGGAACCACTGAGTCATCGTGGAAGGGAGCAGCCGACAAGCGAGCAGACGACGAGGGACCGCTAATACCGGGGGAGAGGGACATTTGTCTCCTTCGAAGTATCTGCCCATCATCGACATAAAGGGTAAGGACCACTCGTTTCGGACCAGCAACTGACGGGACGAGCAACAGCGGACACCAACTGGCGATCGGCTGTCCAGGCCGGCCCTGGCAGGCATTGCGATGGTGTGAGCGCAGACCATCACAACAGCTCGACGAAGAACGACGTCTGCCCACCGCCATTTTGTTGGTAACAAAATCATTTCACCGGCGCGCGCCACAAAAACAGAACGGTCTGCAGCGGCCCCTACCCCAACTTATCCGTCTGCACCGCACACTACACAGCTCGCTGAGGAAACCCCTGCAGGGGACGCTGAGGGGGGCGAAGAATGACATGGAATCTCTCGCGAGAATCGAACGGAATCACTGGTCGTTACTCGTTACACTCCTGACGCAGCGAGGGAAATTCGACTTCGGAGTGTCTCAAGGGAGTGAGGTCGGCAGAGATCGGTTTCCACAGCTGCCAAGCTTTCGGTCGTTCAGAATCAAAGCCTGCGGGGCCGCGGTGATCTGGGCTTATGATGATGACGGAGCTCGCCGTTCGCTGTTCTCTGATTCGTTTAGTTCGATGAACGGTACTTTGATACATATCAAATCAAGTGCTTCTCTAAAAGGAACGCATACAACGAGAATGAACGATGCACGTCTCGGCGATACTAATCGACCGTTCAACGTTCCCAAGGACTCCAACTTTCACGACCGCTCTCGGGGGCTGGGCCACGGCGGGTTCCACTAAAGGGAGACAACAGCGTAGCACGACAAATGAAGCTTATGATCTCCAGCCTCGGGAAAAGGCTCGGGTTCCCGTCTAGAATTCATGCTAATTGGATCCGAAGGCAAGACTCATTCCGTGCGATCTCCGATTCCCTCCACTTGTTCCAGCGGTGTGATACCATAAGTCATGAGGAAAACTCGACTTCCGAGTTGTGATAGAATGAATGAGTAAGTGTGTCCGTCCTAAGATCACGCAGGAGTGCGTTGTGACGGAAGAACATGTCATTGGTCACTTCAGTCCTGAGGAGCTGGGGAAAAGGCAGGAAAAGCGCCGTGTCTCGGCATGGATCGCTCCGAATAAGCTCCTCAGGGCAACCCAGCATTTGGAGGAGGCTCCAATCTGAGTGCAGCACTAGGCAGATGCCCTCGTTCAGACCAAGGGGGAAAGAAGTAATCTCGGAGTTCGAAATCCCATACGACGGGCGCTGGGACTCTGGGCCACGTACAGATCTAGTTTTAGCCCACCGCAGAACGCTGAGAGTGCTGCGAACCACCGATGGATGACCGGAACTCCGAGATGTTTTGATTCGCACAAATCGAGAGCCACGAGTGACGCTTGCTTGAGGATTGCTTCTGCGAGAAGCTGGTCACGATGACTATCGCGGTAGCCCACGTAGTCGTGCTACCGCTGTCGGAGGGCACATTCAAATGATTTCAGTGTATCGTACACGCAAATACTGATCAAACCCGATGTCGGCAACATAAAATGGAAACAGGAAGGCTCCCGGAGCAATGAGTTCTGCAGGTGAACAGTCTCATAATCTGAGTCGAAAAGATGCGAATTGATCGTTAGCCGAAAGCTCGGCTTATATCAGCTCTTAGAAACAGGTCGGCACTACGCCATTTCTTGTCCATGTACGCCTCGCACGAACTGATCGACAATGCACAAGCATCGGCTCCAACGGCTGATTTTCTCTACGAAACCGAAGCGATCCCGAGTGCCCCTCGCTGGCGATGAGTGTTCCGCGAAAAAAAAATTTAGGAGCGAGTGACGCCGACCGGACGCCTCTCTTGGGCGTGCAATGCCACTCGAGCTTGGGGAGATCGAGAGAAAACCTCGGAATTCATCAAACGAAGCATCGAGTACACGTGCATGTATCACCTAGGCCTTTTGAGGGGACGATGGAGAGGAACTCATACAGATGGCAAGGATGACTTACGTTTTTCAGAGTTGCACTGTCTTCTCCGTTGGATTCCTCAGGTCTACGCCTTTTTGCGGGCGGTGCAATATTTTCTGATTGTTTTCCAGAAGCAGAATCAGTTTGAGACATTTAGCTTTTACAGAGGGCACGCGGCATCAAGAACTCGCTAAAATATGTTCGTACTCGTCCAAGACAGTCTTCGTCTGCGATTGGCTGCTTAGCGAATCAACACGTTGACAACTGATTTCGACACGCTCGTTGAAGTGTACGCTGACGCTGTCTCGTGTTGTTGAAGGGCTCTCGAATATTCTCAGAACCAAACTCTCGCAACTCGACACAACAACGAACCAGCCAACCGACCGGCTGCTTTGTGTTAAACGGACGACCACAACAACAACGGACGCACGAATGCACGGACGTCAGGACCTCGGCTCGCGCGCTTTGGAGCAGGACGCGTGGCACGGCTGTACGTACGCTTGAGGAGCCGTTCAATCTTCCGAAGGTTGGGTCTATTGGAAACCTTGAGAGCTGTATAGAATATCAGGATTGAACAGAGATGGGATCCGCTGATGGGAGAGTGAAGACGATGATGGCGATGATCTTTTTCGAGAATCCGGGAGGAAGCAGGCGCTCCGTTCAACTTTCGCGAAGTCTGACTCTTCGCTGATGGAGAGACTCATCGCGGATCGCCTTTCTCGAACCCCGGTGCGTCAGACTCTTGCAGTTTGAAGGACTCCCCGAGATGATCTTCGGACCAGAAATTATGCGTGTCCTATGTACCTTAATTCAAGCTTCCATAGAGAACTCCACCAATGACAACTCGTTCACGGCAGAAAAAAAATCGGTAGAGCTTGTAGCCGGGGAGCAGACGATCTCCGCAGCGTTCTTCTTTAGCGCTCCCTTTGAAAAATCAACCCCGCCAGAGCCGTTTTCAGTTACTCGGGCTCGAGTCCAAATCCTTTCCGAGCCCGATCTGTCCGAAACCTAAGGAAATATTTCGGTCTGCTTTCGAAGAAACCAGACCGAAACCGACTCGAGAAGCAATCATCGCGAGGTCAAAACCTTACGTTCGACTCAGGGGGGTTTCCCAGGAGGTCCGCCCCTCCGTCCACATCCGTAGCTTTTCGGCGAGGAGGCGCGCTCTGATTGGTCGAACTCGACCGCGCACTCGAATGACCTCACAAACTCGCGAAGGCGTGAAGCCGGCCTCGGCCTCGGCGTGCGTCGTCTGTCGATGCACCCCTCCGAAACGTGGATCTCCGCGCGCAGCTCCACTCAGTCGGGGATCCCGCTCGGCTGACGCGATGACGCTTCACACAGAGGACGGGCAACGGCGCGGATTCGAGCGAATAATGAATTTCTGAGGCGTAAAAACTCAGAACAAGGAGAAGACGGGTTTAAAATTCAAAAGTAGCGCAAAAGTTTTTATTTCGAGTATGTTTTTCACTTTCACTGTTTTGACGTGATGTCTCAGCCGCCGGAAGCGATGTGTTTTGGTTTCCAGAATTTTGCTCGTGTTTAGAAGGGTGACGGTGACGGTGTCCTCTATCCGATATTACTGTACCCCTGCTCAGCTGACTCCTCTTCCGGGAAAACTCGAGAACGAGAAGAATATTCTAACCTACTCCAACGGCATATCATTCATTCCCAAAGCGATTCTTCGTTTCGATTCGAAGCACTCATTGTTCTAACATTCAGATTCCGACGATTTTCCGCGAAGTCGAAAAGGAAAGATCTAAGGGAAACCGACCGCACTCGAGAAGCCCCGATGCATGGATGACGCGTCGTCTCCCACTAGGTCGACAGACGGCGCGCAGGACTCGATGTCATACGGGCTCCCATCGCGGGAATTCAACGGTGTTTCGACGGTATCCACTTCAAGACTTCGTCAGTCTCGTCGTCTGATTCCAACGCAGTCAACCGTCATGATCGTTATTTACAATTATATCGTATCGTTCTGGGTAAGCCGTCCCGTGGTAGTCTCCGAGACATTCTGATTTGAGAAGCCAAAACTAAGCCGGGGAGTTGGTTCATTCGTAAATTACAATGCTCCTCGGGAAGGAGCGTTCTCGTCTCATCGCCGGATCTGTGAGTTCCACCCCCCGTCGCCTGTCCATCTTAGAATTTCCACCATCGGAATCACCGATATTTGTCGTCCCTGGCGCGTTTGTGTGTCAAGTTTTTTTAATATTCTTCTTACCACTCTCTAAGTCATCGCCGAATATTCCAACGGCATTATGTATTCCGCATTTTGCCAGGTACGTAGTTCCTGTCGATCACTGGTTCCTGCAGAAACATGTGCAAACATCTCTCGTTCTGGGCTAGAGGATGTCCTGAAGAGGGAGGAGGAATCGTTCTTAGCAGGTACCTCCTTTCTGACGGAAGTCAGCTTCTAGCTTCCCAAAGAAAGTTATACCCTTTCGAAGACATCTGTATCCATACCTGCAACTTTGTTGATAAAGGTTTCAAGATGTTTACGTCTCTCGTCTATAAACTCATCTTCGAAGAGCCCCTCGTCTTGTCGGAAGGGCAGCTGCCGCTTCCATGCTTTCGACGGCAGGGGTGGAACGACGATCTAGGGAGGAAGATATTCGTGAGTCGTCGAGATCAAAATCATGACAGGAAGGAAGACATTGATCAGGCGAGCAATCAGATTTATGGAACCGATATAAAATCATTCTCAAGGCAAGTCGCTGGAGTCGAACCACATGAGAAGAATTGGAACATAATTTGAGTTCGTTTGTAAGAGAAACTCCACCAACCTTGCTGTCTCGCTCGAGCTCGGAGCGAAGCCATTCAAAATCGCTGTATCTTCGCCTCACGACGGATTCTTTCAATTTGAAGACCGGCAGATTCGTCTGGAAGAGCGGAGGGAATTTAATTGCAGGAGGCCAGAACGTAAAACGGATTCTGGAGCGGAAAGGGGGACGGGATCCAAGGACAGTCTTTTTTTCGACGACCCCTGACTCGACGGGGAACTCCGACTGGCGACGCGACTGAGACGGCTATCAGACCGTTCCTTTATTGAGGTCACCTAGCACATCATCTCGGGCCAAAGGAGTCAACCCGAGAAATTCCAATAATTGATTTTTCGTTTGTTGCAACGTCCATCAAATTCTCCAACTCCGACCCAAACTGTGATTCGATTAGAAGTCGATCATTCAGGGAGTTAATGGATCCAGATCACCATGTTCCCGATGGAACATCATCTAAGGTACCCGGGAAGTAGACGAATGAATGAGACTTTCTCTCTATGAGATCGACGCCGCCATTGGCGGTAATCGGTACATTCTCCAAGCTTGCGTCCAGTTCTCTGCGTGGGAATCAGCTACGAGAGAACGGGGATTAATTCAGAAAGTAAGCGTCTTCCGAGGCTCTCAAGTGGAGTCTTGGAACTACAAAGCTCGCAGCGAATCTCACAACAGACGGATTAACGATCGACTCCCAGGATGGTTTGTGGAAACTCGTGATCCATTCGTGAGAAAGGCGATAAATTGAGATAGGGGCGTCGCTGGATATTTCACTGAGCGTTACGGCAATCAAGTATCTCTCGAACACGTCATACAGACACAAGGCTGCGGATGACATTTCAGATGGAAATCCACACCACGCGATCTTCTGATGTTCATGTACTGTAGATATCAGTAAATCGTCACCGCTGTTCGGAGCTACCGATCCAGAGGAAATTTGGCTGGCGATCCTTCACGAGTCCATGTGAGCGGCGATTCCTTCGTATCTCCTCTTCTCCGAGACTCTGAGGAATTAGAGCGGCACCTCGCAACATATGGCTCTAGGCCGGGAGAAGAACTAGCCCACTCGGAATGGATCCCCTGTCATCCATTTCACGCAGACCGGTAGATGAGCGACTCTCAAGCACGCTAAAGGTTCCTGACTGAGCAGCGGATCGGAGCCGAAGCCGCAACGACGTCCCGCGACGGTAGTACGTGACTCACTGCATTCACTCAGTGACCGATCCCAGGAACGTTTCATCGGCAAGCCGCGATGAAAATAATCGAATGTTCTTGGGAGTCTCCGAAAGATTTCAGTACTCACTCTCATGCGGACTTCATAGTCGGTGTATCTCTTGCGGGCCACTCCGTGGGTGACGGGGTTACTGACGTCGATCTCGAGAAAGTTGGCAGGTGCCGCGTACGCGTCATCCAGTGTTTGCTTCTTAGACACGAGCCTTTTTGTGGCTTCTGTGGGTGGTGCTGAATCTCCCGACATCTCCGCAAGCTCGTGAGCTAACTCGATGTGAAGCGCGGCTCGCAACGAGCTGAATGACAACCTGCTGCCACTCTTTAGACAGACGGCCACTCTATCACACCGCCAGCATAGAACATAAGAGGAACCGCAGCGTAGAAGCTTCGCTCAGAGGAGCTCACCCATAGAAGCTTGAGTAGGTTCAATAAACTGCACGGGTCCGTCATATGTTACTCGCTTCCGCCGAGCTTTCGCGACAGGACTTTCCCACTTGTGAGACTGAATTGGACGGAGTACGAATCCCGAATCTCGGCAGCGACCCGAGGGGCTGAGCAAGCGCTGATGGAGAGAGTTGAGGACGACAAGGGAGAGCAGAATTGAAAAAAAAGAACAAATATTGGGAGGAAGAAATGAGGCTAATAAATCTCTCGGGTAGTATAGGTGATAATCTTGTGGACGGGCGCAAGGCGCGTTCTTGGCCTTCAGGTCTTCGACTGTTGGGATCAGGGGAACATCGATGAACCCATAGAACCTCCGAGAGAGGAATGGAGTAGAAGCCTGGAATTGATCGGATATCTTCCCTGAATACGAGAGTCATGTGATCGAACTCACGTTTAGCGGAAGACTCCACAGAGAGAGCAAAATTCGACCGCAGTTCGTGTACGGAATGAGTATCGCAATTTGGTGGTTCATATGGTATTCGTGCAGTCAATCGCTTCGAGAAGTCATCAATCTTAGAATTAGTCGTTTTAGGTCTCACGGATGTCTGACATCATCCTCTAACTCTGAGTGACATGAAGCCCGACGTCTTGCATCCAGCACGGATCATGGAGCCGTCACATCTTCTGGTGACAATTCATCGCAGGCCAGGAGTCTCCTCTGGCCGCCTGTGAGATTCTTCCGGGGGGTTTCATATATCTATACCTATAGGGGCTATATCTGAGAACCTTCCAGAAGTATCGAGCATCGTATCCCTTCGTGACTCGATCGGTGCTTTCTTATCTGACCTCCTCGTAGGGAGGACCCGCTCCCGTTGTACCGCCCATCCAATGATCAACTCAGAGCTGTATTCAAGGTACCAAGCCTTAAATGATTAGACTTGAGCGGGTTCTCAGACAGTAGAGGAAAGGGGCCGATGTTCCCCCTCGAAATCTTTTCCGATCCCCCGAAAGAATGTGAGCTTGAGCCAAGTTCGAGAGGTGCATCGGAATCCTTTCTGCACGTCGAGCCTCGAACATCACACTCTTGACATCACGTGAAGGTTCGACAGATTTGAGTGTTTATCGACCCAGCGCCTGCTCGCTCTCGGACGGTGGCGCATTTTTCAACCAGTGTTCAAAAAGCCGAGTATCCCGACATGAAGCTCCGAGGATTACCCGTTGAATTGCGTCCCGGTCCAGTCGATCTACTGCCCGCCGGGAAAAAATGCGTCTTACTGCAACCCTGCAGCCTTTGCAAGCTCCACCACCGCACGTACTTCATATGCGAAGACAGTCATATCACCTGCACGGACTGCTTTCTCTCCGATCAACCGTTGACCAGAGCTAACCGGCATCGCAGTGAGGGCTATTGCAAGAGGTGCGACACTCAAATGACCATGTTCAGAGTCGAAATACCGCTGCATCTGTTGCAGAACTTGGAGTTCAAGTGCACATGCGGCTTCATCGGAAAATTGGTCGATATCAAGAGGCACGTAAAATCTGGGGATTTCTCCCAGAAGTGCTGCGGGGTTGCCGAAGAACCCGGTCCTTGCACTGACGAGTTCGATGTGGAAATGGCGAAACTAGACACCCTCCTGTCAGAGAGCGTTACGGAGTTCGAAGACTCGCTTGTGAGAATCAAGGAACAACATGGCGAGAAATTCGCGAACGGAGTCAAGCGAGTATTGGACCCAAAAGTTTATGGATACGAATTTTCGGTAAATTCTTCAATGCTCCTCGGTCTGGTGTACACTCGGCTCAAAGATCTCCACCGCGATCTGGTGAGGCTGCGGCGAGCGAGCATGAATGTCACACCGATTGTGCAAGATCTCTACCAAAAGCTGACCGTGAGTATCCTATCGAGTAGTGTCGGATCCTGAGAATCAAATAGAAGCGATCAACAACTTTCACGTGGGTACATCCTGAGGGATGTCCCATCGTCTTGGAATAGATTGTTTATCAAGCATCGACGATTCATTCTAATGATGAGTCCCTATACTGGAAATAAGGAAAATCTTCCCTTGCAGCTGACACAAGGCTAGTCGTCAGACGGAGCGAAGCGTCCGTCCGGAAGGACCAGCCTAGCTAATTTTCGAACGACATCCGCCTGCAACCATGCACGTCCCGCGTACCCGCGGGGATTCCGAAGAGTTTTGACCGCTGCGTGTTTTTACCGAACGCCCTGCCGACTCGCAGGGCTGTGGAAATTGTGAAATTGTACGAAATCATGGCCTCCTCATCCTCGAAATCAGAACGGGATCTAGCTTTGAAAAATAATGAACAATAAATGACAAAGATGCTCGATATGAGAGTTTCGTGACAGTTTCTGTCGGATTTCATTAGCTTTCCTTCCGGACGGCGAAGAGGAATCTCTTCTTCCGGTTTTACCCAAGTGCACCTTTCCCGGCTTGGGGGAAAACTACCGTCCTCAGTTCGAGCAGATACTAGGTATCTGCGAGATGGTTCTGACATTGCGCGTGCGAGACTGAGTGTTTGAGTCCCGGAGTTTGGGTCTCAGCTCGTTCCGCGCTATCCCAGCCTCCCCGTCAGGATTTCTGTCAGGCTTCCCGCAGGATAAAGGTCTCTAAATTATCCCGTCGGAGCCCGCACCAACCGAGGTACCCCCCGTCGGAGTTCGAGACCCGTGTCTGAGAAGGGAGATGGGGAGTGGTCCCCACTGGAGGCAATAATCTGCTGAGTCATCCTTCTCCAGAGCAGTATACAATAAACTTGACAGCCAGACGTTTGCGTAACATACGACAATCAATATCGGAATCACCCCACGGGCATCCCCGCTAGGGGACGGAAGGTTCCGGGGCAAGCCCGACCCGCTGGCGCTCCAGGCCTCGGGGGAGGTTCGCATGCAAGCGTCAGATTAGCCGAAGGAATTCCTCCCAACTGATGGGAAGAGTGATAAGGAAGGCCAAGACTCGGAGTTTGGCACAAGCTGAAATTTATTCTTCGCTGTCATTCGTCAGGTGGTGAATTGAAACAATATACTGATCTGATCATATTCTAATTCAGAAACGAGAGCTGGGTGTCGGCAGCAGACATCATCGTCTTGGTATCTCTCGTCAATACTGTCGGTCGTGATGAATATTCGCCGAGGTGATATTCGACCCTCGACGAGAAGGACACCTCGCCCCTCACCCTCCTTGAGAGACGGAATTGGATTGAGAGGTTCGCCTCTATTCTGCGGAGCCCGCAGTCGGCGAAACGGAGAGCTAAAACGGTTTTGTAGAAATGCTACTTCTCATCAGGATGTGACCGTCGAGGGCTCAAGCATGCAAACGAGCCGAAATATGAATCAAATCGCTCAGGAGCACCGCGGGTCCGAAAAGTTGAACACAATCGATGAAGTCCGTGATTTGCCTCTGCTCAACAACTTGCCGCTGCTTCTGAGACCCTTCGGCCGCTACGTTACAGTGGAACACTCCATTGGGGAATGGTTTGACCGAAACTTCTTTCAGGGTGTAGCCGTTCTGATCGTGGTGCCGAATGACAACGCATTTCTCAATCATGTTGGTAGGTGAGCGACTAGTGTTGCGAACGCAGCCGCTGACCTTGAGATCTGCGTTGCCGGTCTTGTTCAACGTCAGGGTCAGGAAAATCCTCATCGTTGAAGTTTCGATGTACACCGTTTCGTCTCTCCCTCGCATGACGTTTTCGATGGAAAACGTTTTGTGGATGGCCGGTGTGCGAACTATGTCGACGATGGGTCGGATCTGATCGTTTATGCCTTTGAGCGTTCGATATCTTTCGAGCAGCTCCAGCGTTTCAGCGTCGAAAGCTTCAATTTTCTTCTTGATCTTCGGGATCGACTTTCCTGGAACCAGTTCGATCCCGAAATGCTCCACGATTCCCCGAACCTTCTCGAGTCGTGTCTGGATGTTGGATCGCATCCCAGTGAAGATCATCTCGAGATGTTTGAAATCTCGTTCATGGATCACCATGAGCTGATCCTCAGGTTCCGGCTCAATATCACAGGCTTGAGTGTATTCCGATGATTCGAGATGAGTTTTCAACTCCAGTAGAATTCCCACAACTCCGCATCCGCAGCAGAAGTCCATATTGATTATGAGATCGATCGGGACAACGACCTTGCACGACGGGAGCCGACATGTGCTGCATGAATTTTGAACGGTGGGGGTTTCGCTTTTTGCTTCGCATTTCGGGCATATGACGTGTCCGCTCGTGCACAAGAAGTAGCAAGGATAATAGAATCCGCATCGATCGCAAGGTTGCAGCAAGGGACATAAGTCGCCGTATGGCCATATCTCGATATCTTCATTCCAATAATGCGCGGGGATATTCCGGAACTTCATCGCTGCGAGAGTTGGAAGAGCGACCCTGATGTCTACCTTGCGATCTAGAACAAGAATGAGGAGTTCTATTCCAGCGGAGCCTCTCGATCGTGATCAGGGATCAATGAATCATCCACGGAAATATCCGGCTATATGTTATCTATGCATCCGACGGGAATCAGCCGAGAAGGTTCAATTCCCATCACAGGGAGCAAGATCCATGGCCGATACGCATCGCACGTACCTGGGGAGGATTCCAGCGAGTCAAGCTCGGAGAATTCTGCTGGGAGCGTATTATTTTCTCACAACCAATGGCTTCCCCGGGGCAAGCGTCGCCTTGATCTCGTCCGACTGACGATTTATAGCAAGGAACGTCAGCTTGTACATATTTGTGTACACGATGCGACGTTTGCTCGTCCGGTTACGCATCTAGCTGCTCTGACAACAAGAATGAATGAATCATTCCGACAGAATTATATGTCTTTTAGAGACATCGTGGGTCATGGAGTTCTTCCAGGAAAAATGCTCCGAGATCTCTGTCGCAGCCTTTTGGCTTCCAATTCAATGTTCTCCTTCCGACTCTTATGTTGAGCACCCTGGCTCCGTGCCGCTTGGAGGTATCCGGATCTATCGTTCAAATTAGAAATGAGCCCCAGAACTCCCCTTCGGGGAGAAGTCGATCGCTACATTGCACCAGACAGACTTCCGATGGATGGATCGCGAGCCCAAGCTCGACTAGAGGATAATTCTGGCTTCAAATCAGTCAAGTACGCTCGCCAGCGACTCGACGGCGTGCGCAGAAGCATCGTCGAGGACGTGAAGTGTTTCCACGTTTCGACGTCTTCCGGGCGACGCCAACGCCGCGCGCCCCCAAAACAAAAACAATTTCCGTCCGCACATCCACGTCGGAGTGAACGTTTTCGAAGGCCCACCCGTGACTTTGAGGTAAGAGCTTAGACTCGGCTTTCGGACTCGGAATTCCCGCCATCACACACCGGATCGGAAATCAGAGAGAGCGATGCGGGCATTGATGAGCCCGTGGATCGAAACCCTGAGACGTACGACTCGTTGAGCCGTACCATTCCAATCCGTAGATACGATTCCTTAGAGATCGAGCGTCCTAATCCAAAAAAGATCCTGATTCCTCCCTTACCCCAGGAGATCCCACGCCTGCTGAAACATGAAGTTCCGAGGATTGCCGGCAGACATGAAGGTCGCGGGCGCCGACGTCAGACCACGGGGCAGACTGACTCTACCTCTCCTACCATGTGGATTCTGTAAATTCTTCCACGTCGATTATTTCCTCTGTGAGAAGGGTCACGTATTGTGCATAGACTGCGGTAATGACGACCTGCACAAAGCTCGAGGGGATCGTGTCGAGTCGCCTTGTTTCGGATGCGGCAAGATTGTGCCCATGCAGAAGATACACGTGGATGTGGAGCAGCTGCGCTACGAGCGATTCTGTTGCGCGTGCAGTCACGAAGGAACTTTAGCCGAAATCCAGATGCACCTACACAGCGCAAAGTATGGACTAGCGTGCATCCTGATCGACAAGACCCCGACCGAGATGGAGATCAATCACTTCAAGAACCGTCTGTACGAATTGGATACCGTCAAATCGAAACTCGACGAGGCTGAAGACTTGATCTCTGCGTTCTTCGACCTACATTTCGCGAAGCCTTCTGCTTCTTTGAAGTCTCACGCGACCAACAAGCAACTGGTTCGTCGCATCGAAGAGAGACTCGTCTGCGTCAAAAACCTCTTGCAAGAGGTCGATGTGATGAACAACGAGATGCGGCCCACGCTCGAAGCGATGTTCAAGGGTAATTGTTGGCTCGTTCTGAAAACTTGCGATATATTCCCGAAACATAGGCACGTCTTAAGAACCGTCATCTATGGCGTCGCCGTCGAAGTACTTTCGAAACAGGAAATATACGACGGTGCTCTGTGGCTCGGCATGTTCATACGCGGCTGCGACTTCGACATGTCGGGGCTGCAGAAACGAAAAGACGCCTATCCTCTGAAAGCGAAGATCACCATCCGGATACACAATTCTCGAGGCTACGAGGTCGGTAAAGGTTCTTTCGTGACATTCGACAATAATACCTATACCAGCGCGAGTTTTAAGGATCCATTCGTAGAGGAATCCGTATTTGTTGGCGTCGACAAACTAATCTTGATGAGCGATGTTCGGAAACCAGAGATGATTGTCGGAAACAAAATACGTCTCTCATTTCAATTTGAGCCTCTACTCGACATGTGATGATTGCCGATCACTTCGGTGCTTAGTTTTCAGTGATTTTCATATTTGTGAATTGACCATGACCGACAAGTTCCGGCGATCATGATTCGTTCGTCGATCGCGACTCTCCGGATCATAGATTTTAGGAAGGATTTGTCTCTGACAAGTCCGCGCCGAGGAGGCTAATCATACAAATTTTGTGAATTCGATACATCGCGGAACGCGAGCTCTGGTTGCAAATCGGGATGTTGGGAGGAGTCGACCTCCGACTTTTTACTCATACATGATATGGAGCAGGATAATTTCCGACTCCGTCTAGATGGAGACGCAGAAATAAATGATGATGATTGTCCTAGCTGCTGTTTTTTTTTCCGAGTCGAACCGCGAAGTCGAGCGGTTTTGCAGATCAGGTGTCACGGATTCCAGCGACAACTCTGATGGAAGTCAGAAGCGATGAGGTTGCCTATCGGGCACGTCTCTTTGTCGACGCCACATCGTCTATCGATCTGCAATCGGGGTCTATGCCAATCTCGGGTCTGGAGCGTGTTTGTTGACACGCAGAGCTCATCGTGTCTTCTAAGGTAAGTCACGCTGCAGAAGTCCGAGAGACAGGCAGAACTCACTTTGTCAGGTCGCCTGCCCCCTTCCCTGTGACGCATCGGGAAAAGCACCACGGGAATGAGCGATTCAGATGGCGAGGTATTAGATTGACAGAGTATACGTGGCTCGGAGCGCATCTCACAGTCAAGGTCCGACACCAACCACCACTGATTGTGAGATATCGGTCCTCCTGAGGATCATCGTCTTTAAGAGGACAGACGCGAAGCGATGGAACAACCAAAGCACGATTATCGATTTTTTTATTCGAATAGGTTTTCCTGAAACTGTATTCCCGTGCTGTCATCCCGTGGCCCCGTCGAGCCGCAAGCTCCTGAAATATTGTTGGCGGCATGCTGGCGTTCATCGAGATCAAGGCTGACCAGTTCCTCCAAAGGTAGGGAAGGAATGTAGGAGTGGGTCCATCGAGGGAGAACGCTTCCGTCTTTCCACATGCGGAGAAGCGCCGCCGACGCTGGTCCGACTGTGGCCTCTACTGCTTCTTGCTCACGGCCTGCATGAGTTTGTAATCGAATTGGGCGAGCACTCCGATGAACGTCGCAAGGGCAGCGAGATATCCCACGAATGTTCGTTTCTCGATGTAGAAGAAACCCCAGGCCGAGAAGTTGTCTCGATCAGGATCGTGTCGCAGGATACGGTAGTCTCTCGAGTTGAAATATCTACTCTCCAGAAAGACAGCTGCGGTCTTATGACACTTAGTGATCATTCGACTCGACAGCCGAACGCTCTCGTACAAGCTCAGTAGTTGCATGAGGGGCATCAGGACCAACAGGACGGTCGCTGCCGAGAGAGGCAGCTTGTACACGAGTAACAGGATCAGCACGCTGTAGATGAGCGAGAACACTTTTATGTACATCAAAATTAAGGTTATCCCGAACACTCGGTTGAGGTTAATGATATCACTGCGGATCGAGGCCTTGAGCTTCGTGGCACGCCGCTCATGAGGGATACTCTCTTCCACTTTATCCAACCTCGTGCAAAGCATCGCCGCGCTCTGCATTTGCAAGATAACAAATAAAGTACTGAGTCGCAAACAAACCGCTTCGATCGCGACACGAATTTTCCCTAAAGGAGACTGCATGAAGTCGTATCTTTCCACCCTGAGAGCGATGTCGAAGACATCCACAATCAGGAGGTAGACGAACCTGGGAACATCGAAGAAAGCAGAATTCTCGCTGAAGAATCTCCTGAGGGTGCTTTCTCCGCCCCAGAGAGCCCTTTGCGATTCGAGAGCGATGAGGATCGAGTTCGCGTCGTGAATCCATAGGACGAAGTCGGAAATGCTCGGCTCCGGATCGAATCCCTCGTACGTTCCGAAACCAAAGCTGACAACTAACGCTGCAACGAGCACAACGAAGACGATTCGTAGGATATGCTTGAACGTCCGCGACCTCGTTTCCGCATGGGAGCCTCCCGCTCCTTTCGGCCAGAGGTCCAAGCCGAGAGCGTAGCACACGTACAAGAAGAAGCGAAACGCGAGGGGTTGCACGCGAGAACGCCGTCTTTCCTGAATTGACCCCCGGTGAGTCTTAGCACCGTACGAAAGACAACAGTCTGGAGCGATGCGGTACGACATGCGTGAAGTTGCTTTTCTGAACTGAGGACTACTTGACTTCGCCTCCTCTCGAACAACTGGAGACAGAAGTGCGACGGGGTCTATTCACGGCGTGGCCTTGTTCATGGAACCCAAGAACTCCCCCTAGTCACGTCTCCCGTCTCAGTTGGGCACGCAATCGAATATCTTTTCGTAGGGCTCGTGTGCATAGGGCGCAGGTTGCGTGGGCTCAACTATTTTTCGACTCACTGAGAATCGATTTCGCCGTCAGGCTCTAGGTTCTGTTGGGGGAGTTGAGGAATGAATCAATAAACGGGCTGGTTCTTCCGAGAAATCCCGATGGCTTCGAATAGCATCGACCTGATTCCCAGAAGTCACGGCTCAGGATCAATCCCTGGCGAAGGCATATTTCGCCTCTGCAAATTCAATTGAAAGTCAACCGAACGCCAGCATCGGAACAAATTGAAATAACCTATCTCTCGAGCAATACTACTCTGCGCGCGCGAGTACTTAACTTGAGTGCGGTGCTAAATCCGACTACCTTGACGACTTGCGTGAATCGAGCCAATCACGGATTGGATTCCGCCCCATTTTGTTCGAGCACGGCTCCGACCTGATTTACGAACCGATAAGGATTGTTGTCCTCAAACAAGGCGCCGACAGCCGTCAAAACCTCGGTCGATGATCGGTCGAGTTACATCATGAGTCCAAACGATGGACTCGTGCGGAGCTGTGATGAGTCATGATTAACACGCTCCCGGTAAGATCTTGAGAATCGATCGGAAGTGATCTCCGTTCGGGTCCTGGTCGTTTCAGAGTCGGCTACCGCCGCCAATTGAGTAGGTACCGACGGATTCATCAACAAGATGAGTTGTTCATATTCGGTCACGCCATGGAACATCGTCATTGGCATCCATAAACACCGGAGCACGTCTTATTCCAGCGAAGTTCGTGATTAGGTTCCAGAGCGAGTTGAATCATCAAGATGCTGGTCTCATCGAAAGGTGGCGAAAACCCCCGAGCTGCGACTTCTACGAGAGACAGTTCTAAATGGGCTTGAAGAAGTTCGACATCCGACAGCCGGCACGTTTATTTTGACGTAAGAGCGCGGTCTGAAACGGGATGCGCATGCGACCCTTGACGGAACTGAAGTCAGGGACCAGAAACTTGTGAGTGTTCATATTCCTGGGGTAGACTACATGAGCGAAAATTCCTTCAACTAGCTCATTTCCATTACACAAGAGCGGTCCAAGAGTCGACAGGATATCCTGGATAGAATGATGATCACGGAGCGGCGCGGCCGGCGCTGTCTTGCGCCTCAGATGCTTCCACGGAAGGCAATCATTCCCCACGGATTTGGATTTCGTAGCGAAATAATCTGCAGATCCCCAGCGGATACGCCGGAAGTTGATTCTTCCGACATCTCCGCGGACGGATGCAGATCCCGTACCTTTTGCACTCTGATTTCAGACATTCTACTCTCGCGATGCACAAAAGGTCTTCATGAGTTCCACCCTCACTCGCTCTCGGTTATTCGAACTTGGTGAGCACCGCTTTGAAAGATACCTAGGCGAGGTATCCCAGGATCCCTATTTTTTTTAATAGAGATCGAGTCCCGGGCGGAATGGTCTCCGGGGGAAGAGCGGTGTCGATTGACACTCATCGTTTAAGTGGTTCGACACTAGGACGCTACCGTAAAAGCCTAGGGGTTCCCTATCAGGAGTCAGGATCAATAGGACAGTCGTCGAACTGAGGAGAAGGTGCATCTCGCCAAACAGAATCGGCATTCGGTAGACTGGCGAGAACTGTTTGAGAACTGTACATACACATTACATCGAGGTCAAGGTCATCTCGAGAATACCGTTGAAATCACTGACGACACGACGGATCGGACCTTCGAGTGCCGGGCTCGCGCTACACCAAGCGCGCGCGATGCTCGTTTCCATTTTCTGAAGTCTAGTGCACAGAGCATGGCCGTATCTATATTTGAATCTCGAATAGAGTGTCGAATTGGCAACACAGGACCGCGACCGCAAATTCCTTTCTCTCAATCCCTCTACCTCCTAGGCGATTTGAAAAATGGTCTAGAATCGGAAAAACGAGGAATCTCGGAACATTAAGGTTGGAGTAGTTCTCGCTGGAGGACCTCCTGAGAGTGGCTCCGGCGCTGCACAGACTTCGCTGCGATTCAGCAAGGATGCAAATCGTGTCCATGGAGTAAATTCACACAGGAATGTCCAGTATACTCGGCTCCGTCTGGAATATCCCAGCTCTAGAGAAACGGTGCGACAAGCGTACCGAAGAACAAACGAATACCATATCCCAAAGTCAGATCTGTGGTATTTGCGGAGAGAGGTGCTGCCTCTTCCTGCCTCAGGTCCAAGCCGAGAACGAAGCTGATTCCCGAGGGAGAGCGGAACCGAATCCTCCCCTCCCCCTCTTTTATATAAAGGCTAGGCACGCAATACATTCGGATACTCCTCGGGGTCGGGTTCAAAAATGATATGTGATTTAACATTTCGAGACGAGCCACTTCGCTTATCGATTCAGCCGTCGAGTACTTGTAGTCACTGCGATGAAAGATGTCACGGAAGTGTACCTGAGAATAATCATAATTTCCGCGCGTGGCAGGGAATCTCATAGAATTGATCTGCTACCATCGTCTCGACGATGAATTGAACAGTCTCGACGCGGTATCGCTACTCACCACTAATTAGAGAGGCTCCTCCCACTAGTTACCATACTGGCAAGAAGTAGCCCTGCGAGGATTCCCCAAGAAATATCAGGCTGAGATCATATGAATCGATTTATTGGATGGAAGACGAATCGCTACGACGTCTTCACGGTCTTCATGACCTGATCATCGTATTGGCACAACACTCCGATGAAAGTTGCGAGAGCGGAGAGGTATCCGACAAAAGCTTTCTTTTCAATGAAGAAGAAGCCTGCGGCTGAGAGGTTGTCTCGTTCGGGATCATGTCTGAGGATGCGATAGACTCTCGAATCGAAATACCTACCCCCCAAGAACGAAGCCGCAGCCGATTTACTCTTATCAATCATCCGGTTGGACAATCGGACGCTTTCGTACAGCGTCAAGAAGTGCGCGGTCGCAGTAAGGACCGAGGAGGCGATCATCAAGGAGAACGGGGGTCGCTTCACAAGAATCAGGATCAGTATGTTGTAGGACAGCGAGAACACTTTCAGGTACATTAAGACCAGGGCTCTCCCGAAGATTCTGTTGAGATCGATAATATTCTTACGGATCGAAGCCTTGAGCTTCAGGCTTGCGCCCTGCCGGTCATGTGCGATGCTCCGTTCCGCACTTCCTAACCTCGCGCAGAGCATCATCGCGCTCTGTATCTGGAGGATTACGAGCAAAGTTATGAATCGCCAACACACGATCTCGATCGCGACACGAATCCCCGCAACGAGATATGCCGATGATCTACATCTCTCGATCTGGAACAAGATGTAGAAAAAATCCGAGGCCAGGATAACGAGGAACCTCGGGCTATCGAAGTTGGCAGAATTTTCGTTGAAAAAGCTTCTGAGGGTCCCTTCGTCGGTCCAGAGAGTCCGTTGTGCTTCGAGGACCATGCAGATAGAGTTCATGAAGTGGATCATTAGGACCCAATCGGAAATACTCGGCTCCTCTCCGGACGCCTCGTAGTTCCCGAAAGAGTAGCTCACACAGTAAGTCACGACGAGCGCACCGTAGAAGAGTCGAAGGATGAACTTGGGGGTCAGGAACCTTTTCTTCGCAGAGAGTTTTTCCGCTCTCGCTTGTCTCAGATCCAAGCCGAGAATTAAGCACATGAACAGGAAAGACCGGAAAGCAATGAGTTTGACCCGAGAACACATTCCGCTCTCGGAGGACGAGCGCGCTCTAATGATGTCGATGGATGACGACGCTGTTTGAAGGATGCAGGATGACCTGCGGCAAATTATGAGCTTGAGCGGCTCATCGTAAAGGTCGTGCCGCAATTCGCTCTGTCGAAACATCGGAGCCGAGAGCGCGTCGGAAGTATATCAACAGTCTGAGGCTGTCCACCGAGGGTTCACAGATCCAGCCAACCATAACTTGGCTTGTTCCTTGCCATCTTCGAGCACGCAAGTGAATTTTTTATTCATACTCTCCTGGATAGAGTTCACATTTGGGCACACGTCCGCGTGCCCAACAGTCCTGCAGAGGAGCAACTCCGGGAATCGATTATCCACAATCCCTTATGTATTGTGGAATGCGCGCCGCGTCAACGAACGACGTGCTGAGTCGACGTCATCACCTCTGATGACGGGTCTTTTCCCCGAATACGATTCAAGGTATTGTGATCGAAGATTGAGGCTAGTAATGATTGATCATTCGAAATCTCCTACCCGAATTCCATCCACCCGGGCATATATCACTTGCAGTCCGGTAGGGGACGTGCCTCTTCCTGAACTCCGCGACTGCAGGATCAGAATGCACCCGCCCACACAGTGCTTGCCAAGAAAGTGATTTCCTTGCACGATTTCTGTCCCGGATGGGGGATTTCGTCTATCATTGTTTTAGCAATGAGGCGTGCGTGAAATGTTTTGCGCATCGGTCTCCCGGTCGTTTCCTCAGACTGATACCCAGATGTATCGGTGGTTCATCCCCGATCGGCGTTCGTTCGTGGGCTGATGTCTCAGTCAATCAGGTACCGGAGCACATGCGACAATCAGCTTCTCCGGAGCGCTCTTTCGTCGCCCTGGTCCGAGAGATCAGCTCCAAGCGCCACCGTTCTCACGGACGAGCGGAAATTCGATAATGAAGCTCTCGTGAAAAGCGCCCTCCCCTATTTCAGCTCTGAGCAGCCACATGAGCACGCCCTGCCGTACCTCTGGCAAGACGACATGCTTTCGGAAGCATACGGAGCGCCATGCGGATGCAAGTGCAATATCGCCGCGGTTTTTGAGACTTTCTCGGGACGCCGTCGCGTCGGAAACCGATGCGTCCGGCATCTCAGGAAAGAGAACCGTAGAATCCGCAAGAGAAGCGAACAGCTCACAGTCGCCGAGACTCTCATTTTGGCGCTCGGAGACTGATCGTGTTGAAGCTGCGATATGTGACGCTTCAACGAGGAGCTCATTCAGCGAAGGCGAGGTCTCTAGCGGGGAACTCAATCTGCAGACCACATACATAATATGGACCCGGGAGATCAATCGCAAGCCCGTGAATGTCAAGAAATTCCTAATTCACGGGCATCCGCCATCAAGGAACCTCTCGCTGGGACTCGTCAAGGCGTCAAGATTGATGAGATAGCGTGACCTGGAGCTCGCGCCGGTTTCCATGCGCAATATCCTCGAGGTACCTACCTCGGAGCTTACCTACTCGACTTCTAAATGAGCTTCCCTCAGAATGTGGCGGTCAACGTTATTCCGCGGGGATATTCCTCCCATTCAAACTCTGCAGAGGTGTATTCAGTAGCGTTCACGCCACCAAATCTGACACCATGCTATAGAATAACACCGATCTATGACGATAATCAGGAGCTGGACAGCAACCGATTTCCAGGGGGAAGATACCGTTGTTCACATCCCGAAACGGTTCTACCGCGCTGATTTCGTTTCTTCGGGGAGCTCTTTGTGGTAGTCGGATAGTCCCTCAGGCATGATCACCATCCGTCACCTTCCTCGGCTCGTTGGATGAATCTCGTTGGACGCGGACCTAGAGCCTTAAAGTTCTTCAAACCTGCCGATCTCTCGCTTCAGCTTCTGTGGGAGCTTAGTAGGCATCAAACTTCAAATCTTGCTCATTAAGTTCGTAATTCTATAATCGAATTGAAGCAGCACCCCGATGAATGTTGCCAAAGCTGAGAGGTATGTCACGAATGTTTTTTTCTCGATGTAGAAGAATCCCCACGCTGAGAAGTTGTCCCGATCAGGATCGTGGCGAAGGATGCGGTAGTCTCTTGAGTTGAAAGAGCTGCTCTCCAGAAAGAGGGCCGCAGTCGATTGACATGTTTCGATCATTCGGCTCGAGAGCCTTGCTGTTTCGTACAGAGTCAAGAGTTGCATGATCGGAGCCAGGACTAGAAGGCAGAATGTCAAAGATTGATCTGGTCGATCGATGATCAGCAGGATCAGTTCGTGGTAGACGAGCGAAAAGACTTTCATGTATTCCAAGACGGAGGCTATCCCGAAGATTCTGTTGAGATCGGTTATATCATTCCGAATCGAGGCTTTAAGCCCCAGATTCGCGCTACGCCAGTCCTTCCTGATGCTTGATTGCATGCGCTCTAAGCTCGCGCAGAGAAACACTGCGCTTTGCATCTGCAGGATGATGAAGAAAGTTTCGAATCGCCAACACACGGTCTCGATGGCGGCGCGAATTCTACCGAGTCGGTTGTGTTCGAGCTTGAACACTTCCACGTCCAGGGCAGCGTACACTAAATCCATAGCTGTAAGAACCAGGAATCTGGGAACATCGAAATTGACTGATTTATCGTTGAAGAAGCGCCCCAGGGTGGCTTCGTCGCTCCAAAGAGCTCGTTGCGATTCGGCTACAATGCAAATGCTATTTATCTGCTGGATTCTTATCACAAAGTCAGAAGTACTCGGCTTCTCAGGGGCCTCAAAGTAATTCTCGAGAGCGAGGCTCACAGCGAAGGCAAGGACGAGCATCACGTGTACGAGACGAAAAATATTCTTCAGGTTCAGAAACCTCCAGTTGGTTGAGAAATGTCCTTTTTTTTCAGGCCGGAGATCGAGACCGAAAATAATGCACATCCACAAAAAGACGCGGAAGGCGAAATCTCGCACGCGTGAAGGGTGTCGGCTCAGAGAGGTCGTTCGACCCATCATCCTGGCGATAGAATGAGACACTGTGGGGAGAATCCAACGCGATCCGTGAAAGCATGTCGCTCTGCCGAAGCCAGTTGGTTTCGCAGGGGTTCTTTCCCCCGAGCTCTGAATCCTCGTCGCGCGAGCGTCGGGAATGTTAAGTCGTTGTTCCAGCCGTCCTTGTTCCAGTCTGGAGGTCCGCCGGAGGGTGCCTACAAGCAATCAATCAATCCGTGCGTTTATTTTTATGGAATCCGAACACGCGATCGAGCACCGATCCGATTCGTAGCCTCAGGATATGATTTCAGAACTCTGAGGAGCCGCTCTTATAGACATCGATCCAAGAACTTCGAGCTTGATTAAATTGCGTCGGAAGAGAGGAATCAGGGGGGAGTATGCCTATCCCCATGTACGGATGCAGGGGGACGCAGCCAAAACTGGGACTCTTTCCTCGAATAGATCCGATTTCGAATTTTTTGGGCTTGCCGATCCTTGTGGGGGAGATTCTCTCCCGAAATCCATCAAGCTGTGAGAACTATCACAGACATTCCGGAATGCTCATCTTTCTGGATTACTACGGTGCCAGACCCTGGAAACCGACTGGAGAGCGGTCCTGTGGATCTCACGGAAGCCACTCGGAGAATCGATGAGAATCCGTGGGAGAACGGGAGGGCGATCGAGTCCTAGGCAGCAGAATCAGCGAGCCCTGAATTAACGTTTGATCCGCGATCAACGAGGCGAACCGAGCCTCCTCGTGTTCCTTGAAACATTCCCTAAAAGAAATCCGAGCTCCTCCTTCGTTACATCCGAGCACGCGATGGAGCCCCCGAGGAACATTCCACAGACGTAGAGGAAACAGATATTCCCAGATCATTTACAAATATTCAATGGTGGTGCCCGGAGGACAGGGAGCTCCTTCCCGGAAATCCTTCACCTGGGTAAGGTCTAGATCGCGAGGAATTCCTTCTTCTCGGAAATCGATTCAGTGATCGCAGACTCTTCGCTGCAATCAGTCTGTGGCGACAGGAAGATGGGTCGATGGGTGAGCGCGCGATCGAAGAGCCTCGGATACTGTTGACTGACTGTGTTCGATATTAGATGGGTGCTCAGGAGCCAGCGATGAAGATCAGGGGCGACTTCCCCTCAGCTGCAGTCCCCTCGAATTCGGATATGGCAAAAGGCGGAGAATATCACGGAGCCTGAATCGATCCACCAATGCAAATACTTTATTCGCGTTCAAGACTCAAAAAGGTGCTTAGACCCCCGTGTGATCTCATAATCTCATAGAAGGGGGAAATATGGGATTTACAATGTACGTATATTAAGAAACTCATCTTCCCTCGCGCTCGAACAGCGGTCATTTGTTTAAAGTCATCCAAAAGATCTACTCGTCTAATCGAAACTCTATTCGTTCGTCCTTTTGTTCCTCCTCCAATCCTCTTTAAAGCATTCATATGTAAACACTGACATCGATCTCGCGATTGTTGGAAATTTCACATAATATTCACGGTGGCATTTTCGTCAGAGAGCTGCTTGGCTCCAGGGCAAGCTTTCTTGCCGGCTCGTTTACCTGCAAACATCGAAACTCGAAATGATTCAAGACTTCTCCGATCATTTGTGAATGGATATCAAATCCTAATCTACAATCAACGAGCTTCAGGAATTATGGGATGAGAAACTCTCCACTCTCGTGACCGTAGTTCGGCTGCGTTGAAAGGGCGCAACTTCCGATTTCTAGGCCGCGACTACGAATCAATTCTAGACAACTCACGGGGCTCCGGGAAACTTGAAACAAGTGTCTGATCGTCTTGCGGATCTTCGTTCCCCAAATCTTCCTCGTTGATATCCGCATGATCGCCACGGGAGCACACGTCTTCGTGAACCACAAATTTCGGCTGAGCAATAACTGTGACGTGAAAAACCACAATGAGACAGCTTCGACGTTCGACCTTCCACTCAATATTCTCGAGCTCCACCGGAAGACCCAATCGGAAATTGGCCGTCGGAGCCTGCGGCTTTCTCGATTCCGGCAATCGAATTTCCATTCAGATGGTAAACTCAGACCTCGATCAAGCTTTACTTGCCTCGCGAGCTCTCGACCCGCTTCGACGTCTGGTTGACCAGGCGGATGCGATCGGGTTCTTCATCTTCCCAAATCGTCTCTAAGCTTGAGATATAAGTAAAACCTTTCTGGAGGCGTCGCTTCCTATGGACACTGGTCCGCGGCTTCGGTTGAGCTCGGAAGAAGTCGGTTACTTTCATTCGACCCATATCGAAGAAGCTGATGATAGCTGCCATTGTGTATGGTCTATTTCGTTGAGGCGGGAATATTCCACCCCAGGAATCAGTAACGGCGGTGAAAGGCTCCTCCTGCTCCGAATCGGCGCCAAAGGGAATCACAGTATAGGGAGCTCCGACCGAAAGTTTCCAGAAACTCGCATCTCTTGTGCACCGTTTCGTCGAGCTGTTCTTGTTTAGACGATACCTCATCTGCACGTTACGTGAGCGGATCATACGTAGCACATGTGCGTTTCACATTTCGCCAAGGTCCAATGCTCGACTTCGCGGAAAACCATTTTCAACAATTCTGCGATTCCGTGGTAGGTTGCTGCTAATTTACCGTTTTCCATGGCTCCAGTCGATTCTTTCTAACCGTAGCCCCCGGTTCCAATTATCCTCCCCGCTCCGTTTCGTGGAAATGGAGGGTGAAGGGAACCGACAATTCCTGTTGAGGCGTCCTGGTTCTGCGAACATAGAGCCTCAAATCTTCGTCTTAGTCGGAAAGGTCGCCAGAGACCGTAGTGCTGGACAGCCCTCTGAAGAATCGTCGAGACCGGTTCCGACTCCTTCTTCTCCCTGCTTCTCCTCCGGAGGAAGTCTCCTGCCGAGTTCCGAAGCATCGAGAGGATATCCCGTCTTTCATGCCGCCGTACCCGTCTGTCATTGTACTTCCCTGATTTCCGCCTGCGAATCTCTCCGACCACGGCACCGCGCAACGGAATATTTGGACATCCGATTCGGGAATCGATCTTGCTTGAGAAGCGCTTCTTCTGGAAAGCTACTTCACTCTCCCTCCTAAACCTCCCGACTCTTCCCATGCGAATTCACACCTTCTTGAACAAGCCGGAATGGCAAGAATGCTCCAGCGGTAAGTCTCGACGAAGACGTCCTCCAAGGAGCAGGGCAGGATCCGGCCTGAACCGTGTTAGTCCCTCCATAGATTTAATCTCCTTGAAGGCTACTGCGCTAGAATCGAAAGTTAAGCATGGCTAGATGTTCGTCGCCGGGGAGTTTCCCCTCTCCCGTCAAAGGTATTTCAGATGATGCCGTTCTTCCTAACCCCAAGCACTCTCGAATCACTAGATTGACTGACAGATCGGAATCGGGCTTGCTCGATAGGTGTACATAGGTGTGCAAGAGGCAAGGCAGGTTAAGGGATGGCCAGAGCTCCGGGAAAATTTTTCCTGACAACGGACCTCTCGGGAAGTGATCGCCAGGGGCCGCTGTTCGCGAAGCCAGGTTTGGACCTCGTGGCTCCGTAGGTTTTCCCGTGTTCACTAACTCCGAATTCTGGGAACAGGAGCCCTCAGCCTCCGCAACTCCCAGGAGTTATTCTCAGCGAGCAGGATTTCGAAGAAGCCGTTGAAACATTCTTTCTTAATAGTAGTCTCCCAAGATCTCTCGTCTCCGTCTTTCGTAGAAACGACGAGCGATTCGAGGGGTGAGCTGATGCCGGCCGCGCAGGATCCCGTTCTACTGTTTCTTTAAGCTTAATGAAGCGTGCCTGATGAATCCATGAACTAATGAATCATTTGAAAACTTCCGCTCGACTTTCGACTCGATGAGGATCCCCAGTCCGTGTTACTGATGTCATTTGTCCGGGTTCGGCACGTTATTACAAGGGCGACGAAGACTCTCGACGAAAGTCGACAGTAGTTCCCACTCTCCGCCCGACTGAGAACGACCATCACTTTTTTCGGCGTATACCCTGCGGCCGAGCATGAGCGGTCGCTGTCCCAGCATCAATGAACCCTCCGAACGGGACCAGAAATATTTCTCTCACCCGACGTTCTGCTCATCGTCTAATCACATGCAGGCCGATCGACAGGTTTGCGAAATGATCCTGAGCACCGATTCCTGAGAATTCGTCATATTCGGCGCCGATTGGAATACAGTTCCGTTGGCGAGTTCCTTCTGAGTGGATCTCTGGCACGTCGTTCACGATCCCCTACACACAGAAGAGGTAATAGCTCTATGAACTCATGTTCCGCGATCGGAAGCATATCGTTTTTCGAAGCGCTACGATGTCCCTTGTTCCGGAGGCTGCCTCGATGGTGATCCAAGTGGTCACGCCGTCATATTATTTCCTCACTCACATATCCGGAACCCCTCGCGAAACCCGACTAGGTAGTCCCTTATGACCGAATCGAAGAGTTTTGTGTCCCAGGCAAAGCGACCCGTCGAAAGGTTGATCAAAGACCTATAGGTAGAGGATTTATCGTCGACTTCAGATATCCCCCCTCGTCCGCATCATCCGAGGAGGTGTTCACCCTTTTCGGATCGCATCAGTCTTTGACAGCTCCCGAGGTTTTTGCTCATTGTCAGAAAGCAGGTGAATATCGACTGATTGGGGTATACTGCGGTCCCGAAATTCACAAAAGTTCCTGTTCGAGCCGGTGTTGTCTCCACCGTGGAGCTGATAAGATTCCACGTCATTTGCAAGAGGAAATTCCGGATCCGTCACATATGAGCCGAAGCGATCAAAGTTCGGAAATCGATACAATTTCCCGATTGGCTCTGTTGACTTTTTGAATTGACAGGCTCTCCGTGCGGTAAGAGCGACCTCCGTCGATTAGGCGCCGTCATGCGCCGCTGATCCAGCGGACAGTTTCCTGGCTGTTCTCACCCTCTCCCTCAGGAAAAGATATGTGACGTGAGATTACCTAGACTCCCTCGATTGACTTCGGGAGTCTGGCTAGGGCTTCTCGGCTCGAAAAAATCGGTCGAGCTGATCACTGAATTGAATCAGATCACACAACTAACGGCATCTCAGGAAAATGGCGTCAGCGTCGCGCTAATGCAAGATGGCGATGTCGATAATGGTGGAAGGAGGAACCGCCCGTCAAACGGTCAGCAAAGATCACTAGCATCAGTGACTTCGGTCTCCCATCGAGAGATTCCTTTATCGTGGAATTTCACCCTGCGTACTTCTTGTGCGCACTTCCCATAGACTTGGCATACGAACAATTTTACGCAATCTTGAGCATACGCACAAGCATAGAAAATTACGCCGTACAGAGCGTACAAGCGTGCGAACCGGATTTCTTGTCAACGGAGAGAACTATATTGCTGCTGCCGCCAGCGCCGCCGCCGCGATACGCTCGCCTCTTCGACCGACTCGGGCCGCCGCCGCGCCACCGCCGCCGCCTGGCTGCTGCCTGGCTGGATGGATGATGTTTATGAAAACATGGCCGCCGACGACGACACCACTGTGTGCAATCGTCTTCGAGGTGAGACTGCTCTCTGAGCGTGTAGAAGTGTTTTGGCGCACTTCTGGAGCGATTTGGAAGCTCGGAAATATATGAGAATCCGTCAAGGAGCAACCGAATGTTTCGCGTCAGCGACGGCGGCCGAAGGATTGAATAGGGAATTGTCTTGCGAACAAGTCTTCTGGAGGAGCGCCCGACTGTGGCCGATCTTCCGTTCGTCCAACCATCAGCGACGAGTCAGACGAACCAGGAGCTATCGGCTGAGTGTTAATCGGATCGAGCAGTGCAACAATTTTTATCAGGGAACAACAGCAACGACAACAAGCCGATCCAATGAAGTCGAATACCGATTATCGAGTTTCTGAGCCGCTCTCACGATGAAAGAAATGTTGGGTGGCTGCTGTGTGTGCTCGGACGAGAGGGGTTGGACTGAGAATCCGCTGGTTTACTGTGACGGGGCCGGTTGCAACGTCGCTGTTCATCAGGGTGAGTGCCCTTCCCATCGATGAATCGATTAATCAAGTAATAATCTATCGTTCTGCCGCATCTACGAAAACATCACAAGAGTTCCGACACCCACACTCAAAGCGAGCGATGCGGTGCCAGCACCGTTCCCCAATTCTCACACTGCACAAGAAACCCCACACGAGAAGCTGTGAAAACACCCGAGAGTCGATCAGGGGTCCGTGGTATCATCATTGTCGGCATCATGAGAGAATTCGAGAAGCCAAAAACGAAACCGCCCCCCCCGGTTTGGCTGAGTGATCATGATTTACTGAAAAGCGTCAAGGCGCAAGCTACCGAATCTGCGAGAAGTCGTTGACAGCGACTCGGTCCTCCAGTAGTTCAAGTTCGCCGCAGCCCTCTTGGGATGAAGATCCTTTCTCCTTGAACAGCTATTGAAGTTGGTCAGGCTAGGGCGCGGAAATAATTTCGGAATGGATGGAAGACAAGAGGAAAAAGTCGGAATTTTCCCCCCTGCTCGGGAAAGATTGAAGATCCGGTGCAAAGATGCCCCGAGTAACGGAATCGTACTCCATTCCATCGCCTGGTCGCTCTCCATCCCCTATCACGGCGACGTAGATTCCAATGAACGCGACTTTTGGCGGCACTCGGTGCCGCCTTGACGTCGTTGACGTATTTCGGCGGCAACGACACAGATGTCTCCGGCAGTCGGACTTCCTTCAGAGCAGATGTGAACCTACGACTGCTCCAAGCTCGGGACTGATAAGCGCGCCCGCTATCCGGGAAAGGACACTTCTCACTATCAGTTCTGGAACGATTCCTGCTCCAGAAATCAGATAGGGGAGCGGAAGTCGTGATTCCGTCACAACCCAGAGATATCGAGTTCAAAGGAACAAAACAGTGATTATTTCCTTTAGGGCTAATCCGATCGAGGATAGCTCATGTCCTGAGCTTCTTCCGAGACTGACCCGGAAATTTCATCCCTCGTTGTAGGGTCCTTCAGTGAATGGACTCTGTGAAGATTGATCGAACTCGAACTCGAATCTTCCCCGTCGCTCCCGAGTCGCGAGGATCCCGTGCGGATCACGGAGCAAAAACCTCAGGAGAATCAGCTTGCGATGTCGTCAATGCCGATCGAATCAGGGTCACCTGGGGAAAATCGAATATTCCCGCAAATGAACTCGATCATTCTCTGGCGTGAATGAAGCGTCGTCGCACGTACTTCAGGCAGGCGATACTTGGAAGCCCGCGCAGAGAGAGAAAATTCTCAAGTCTCTGGGGTCCCAGGAGCAGATGGTCTCTCATTTCGGTTACGCTTCCTGCCGCTGTCAGTTTCTCAACGTCATTAAGTCAGCGGTCGCGATTCACAACCTGCGAGAGGGTTTCATCTGGTGCTCAGGAATGCGCCCGCAAAACACTCATTTTACTGAGTGGTCCAAATCAAGCCTAACACCTCACCGAAACGAATAAGATTCCTTTGATACACGATGTACAAGCGGCACAATCGATATCTATTTTCCCGGACCCGTGACGATATGTGAATACCTGGCAAGTAATGATTGGTGTATTCTTTCAGCGTGTTATGGAATTGTGCAGGTACCCACCGGTCCGTGGTTCTGCCGGAAATGTGAATCACAGGAGCGAACAGCGCGGGTGGTGAGTAGAAATCGATGTCTTTGAGATTTAGGGATAGATCAATCAGTGAATATATAGGAATTCCTTGTCAGGAGTATAGCGAAGAGATTTGCTAACTCCTAGGACCATTCCAAGAAACTCCCCTCCGGGAAAAAATCCAGTCCCGGATAATTGGACATCGGGAGGCGTTGGCGAATCCTTGAACAGTAGTGCATAACCACTGATTGAGCTTCCCGATTATATTGGGCTCCTCACACATCTGCCCAATGATCAGCGATGATCGGGAGCTACTGGTCGTGAAAGGACAGGCGGCTTCGGATGCCTCATTCTTATGCAAGTCTGATGAAGGGGAGCCGCAGGTCCGGGTGACACTGTACCCGCGTGCGGGGGCTGGGCCGATGATCATTCGACGGACGTCGACTTCTCTATAGGGATCGTCCTCAGCTCCACGAAGCTGTTTCCAGATCGGAGCCTTGCTCATCTGCACATCGCTCAATTTCCACCTTCCATACCGGACTTCCCTTATGTTCTTTTGAGTCGAATACATCGAGGCAGAATTTCGAGACGGATAGGTGCGTCTGCGAGAGCAGTCTGTGGGGCATTTAAGCGGAAAAAAAGCCATCAATGCTCATGTGAAATGGTATTCTTGACGGATCAGAAGACAAGTTAGATCGCGCCCACCATTGCCAGCGGTCGATCGCCTTGCTCGATGATGGCGAGACGGAGCGGTGTTTTTTTGTTATTGTTGGAGCGAGTGACTCCGAATTTTGCAAAGAATATTATCTATGATAGGATCCTCATCCACGCTCATGGATAAGGATGGCGATTGTTCCGAGGTCGTCGAAGTGAGAGAGAACTATGCGCCCGATGCTCGAATGATATTTCCAGTTTTTCGCCAGTATGCAATGGCTGGCAATCGCGAACCAGGAAGTGGGGGTGGTTCTCCTGTGGCTTTGTCCCCGCTCAGTCTTGCTCTCCGCCGATAATATCCAGGTCGTGGTTTGTGGTGTTCTCCTCAGAGATAAGCGGGAGAGATCAATTATATCTCGGAATCGAGGGGGACCGGGGAGCCGGAACCCACGTGGGTTGATCTTCACTGGAGTTCGGACGACGAGTGTGCCTTTGTACACGATCTGGGACCACCGGAGAGATGGCGGTCGGGTCATCGCATGAAAATCCGCTCGGAGAGTTCATCCGCGCATGATTCTCGCATCTCTCGTTCAGTTCCGAGCACCGAGCGTTATGAATCGCGCTTGCGGCTCAGATGGGTTGCCTCTCCTCTATGGTGCGTGTGTGGCATAAGATCCCAGACATACGCCTCGGAGAGTCGTCTCCTCACGCGGGGTTCAATGAACTCGGTGGCTCGAGAGCTGTGCGATACCGAGAGGGGCCGCGGTACTGCTCCTGGGTTTGGCTTAAGCTCAATCATTTGGTCTTTCGTCCGTTTTCCCTTGATTCTACGACCGCAAACCAGGCACAGCATATACATATGTATCAGGCTGGAGAGGGCTTCGAGCGGCTTCTCTTACGCTCAGTGGTCGCTCATCTCCCGCGCACATGACGAACTCGTCTCTTGGCACAGAATCACCGGGAACTCCGGCCTCCTGGAACCGGATTCGACACTTCATCCAATAGATTGGTCGGAATCTGTGGATGCTTGGAACTTTGGGAGCTCAAAGCTTTTATGTAATGAGAACCTTCTGTCGTCTTTTTTCGAAGTTCAGCGGTCCATTGGCGGCCTGTCGTGTACTAATGCACCTTCTCCATCAGACGATTCCGAGACCGAGCATGAGAAGGCTCCGACGACTGAATTGTTCAACTCTGACTGAGAGTGAATAGCGGCTCGAGAATGAGAGGAAAAGGCATGATCTTAAGTCCCATAGTCTCTGCTGTCCACCGCCACCAAATCGTCCGAGTCGGCTGAGCCTAGATACTGCATGGGGCGGCTCCGCTCATTTTCCACAGGAGTCCTGGGGCATTCCTTGTGGGAGCATTACACGCAAACGTGCGGCGTGCACGGTTTTTCCCCTTGGATTAAAGCAGTACCCGATTCATTCTAGCGGTGTGAACTGTGCCCGTCGCGCGATGGAGCCTTGAAACGAACGGATGCAGGTGGATGGGCGCACGTAGTTTGCGCCCTCTACATACCCGAAGTGCGGTTCGGAAATGTCACTACCATGGAGCCCATTGTTCTGGCAATGGTGCCGCAGGAGAGATACCACAAGTCGTGCAGTCTTTGCTCGGATTCTGGACATGCGTCGGTGAGTTCCAATCGAAGCCGTGAAACGTCGATTTTCCTCTCGTGATCATAAGACTAGCATCTCGACGGTTCCGAGCTGTCTGATGGCAGAAATCACCGAATGCACGAGACATACCGAGTCGATGAGCCGTACTTGAAAGAGCTGCGCGAAGTTGAACACGGAAACAATTCTCATTTCAGCTTGGAGCATGCATGCAGTGCAATAAAGCTGGTTGCAAACAGTACTTCCATGTGACGTGCGCGCAAGCGTCTGGTTTGCTTTGCGAGGAAGCCGGCAACTATATGGACAATGTCAAGTATTGTGGATATTGCCAACACCACTACCAGAAATTGGTAAAAAATCGTCTGTCTCATAAATGGATTGCATATCGTTATGTATATCGGATCCAAGTTCTCATCATGTGCGGTGAGCCCGTCCGACTAACGGCTGAAGAACTCTCGTCTCCGTTCACAGAAGAAAGACAGCAACATAAAAACGATACCGGCTTTCAAACCTCCGTCCTCTCATCCACCCACACTCTCGGACGACGACGACGACGACGATAGTGACGATGCGCCTCAGACCTCGACGACGAGAGGGAGGAAGTCCACGAAAATCAAGAAACCAATCTACACTTCAGACTCCTCGGGCGACGACGAAGACGTCTCACTTCCGCCACCGCCGCCAGCTTTAAAAACCCCGCCAAAACGAGCGGCCAAGGAGAAACCCACAGTATACGACGACCCCGAGTTCGATGATGATTCGAATGGCGCCAAAACGAAATTCGAGAGCAAGACTCGCGACGATTACAAACGTAAGTTGAACATTCACAGAGCGAGTGGTCGTGCAGACGGGGATGCTACATTATCCCAGACGTCGCCTGACCTGATTGAACGACCTCAGTTCACTTCCTAGCGATATACAGTGCAGAGCTGCCTGCGGCGCGAGCACGTTGTTGCTGTTCTTAGCAGAAGGACTTCACTGTGGGTTCCTCGCTCTAGTTCGAGTCGCGAGTGCACTTCTAATCGCATCGCTCCTCCGTATCCCCAGCTGCGAAGCAGAAGCGCTCTTCCGAGAAGAACCTTCCAGCTATAGTGTCGATGTACGATTCCCTCACGAAGGGCTCGACGCAGAAAAAGTCCCAAGGCACAACAAAACGTTCATCTACGAAGGAAAAGGAGAGCCCCGCTCCGAAGGAAAAGGATGCCATTCCCCCACCTCCATCCGCCAAGCGACCTAAAACACCGAGCAGTTCGGCTGTGGCGGCGGCGACGACGACAGCCGCGGCGACGACCCCGCCCCCCTCCAGCAGCTGCTGGTCCCTCGACCAGCGCTCAACCTCCAAGGTAAGTTCTTCTTCTCCGAGAAGTATATTCCGGAACGGGATGGCTAAAGTCGATTTCATCTTCGGATGATCAATGGTGAACGTTCAGAGTCGAACTTCGTCTTCATCCAAGATGGCAGTAATCGCTCGGTGAGATCGAATCGAGCCCAAAGATGCGCGGCGGATGATTGATGGTTCGATTGTTTTTCAGTGAGCCGAGCTCGACAGCCGTAGCGAAAGAACCGCCGAGTTCGGCGCCCGGCGCTCGTATCAAGTACGACGGGAACCTGGTGCCGCCTCACTTACCAAAACGGCCGGATCTCTCGAAACCTTCACCGTCATCAGACGTCGCCTTATCGTCGTTGGAGGCGTTCCTCGAGAAGCAATGGGAGCAATCAGGCATGCTGCTTATGAAGCACGCCCATCCTTTCGACGTTGCGGCGTTGTTGTCTTGTCTTCACCAATTGCGGAGCTCCAACGAGTCGATCGAGGATCGAATCGCCACGATGCAGGCTCGCAAGGATCAATTGCTAGCCATCAACGCTCGACTCAGTCTGCCGATAGGTTTACTTCACTCAACCAATCAGCTGACGGCGTCGGGCATGACATCGATCCCGGCTGCAGCTGCCCTCAGTCGAGTCCGTTCCGCAATCAACGGTCTGCCAGCCGCGATGAACGGCGTCGCAGCCGTCATGAACGGAGCGGTTTCAACCAACGGTCTGCCGCCGGGTATGAGCGATCTACAGAGCGTCGCCGGACCATCTTCATCGTCTCGGACGGAGAACGGTCTCAACGGAAGTGCCAAAATTCCCGAGAAAGATCGATTTCATCCAAATCCTCCTACGTCCCAAGCCCAAGGTGGTCAAGCTTCCGCGGGTCATGTCAATCCAGGCAGCTCGTCACAAGCTCCTCCATCCGCTTCCCATCCCCCTCCGCCTCCTCCTCATCATCACGGCTACATGGGCGCTATTAACGAGTCGGTGGCGGCGGCCATGGCCGCCAACGGACGTCTGCCCACGTTGCAAAACTACAATAACTATGCATCTCAACATAAAAGCAAAAGGTGATCTGAGCGTAAACGTGTCGAGAAACGCCGCTGTCCTACGTTCGATAACGACACGTGACAAACGCTCAGTCGGGGAGTCTCCTCAATTGTCGCGGTCCGGTGGCTCGCCGTCTCTGATCTCCGGCACCGTCAGTATTCATGATCGGATGTCCCGTAGTTCATTGGGCGAACCGTTGTGCCGTCAGTCAGTTGCCTCGCAAAAAATGTGTAATATAGAGTCGGTCGTGACGTCAACGAGTCGCCGCTGCTGCTACTGATGATGATGATGATGATCATGGAGATATAACCGAAACGCGATCGCCAGCCAGTCAGCCTAGCGATCGCTGTCCAAATCGACGAGTCTAGAAAATTAGGTGATGCGGATCGGAATGCAGTATTTATTGGAGGTTTGTTCACATTGAGAGTTTTTCTTCTGGCATGAAAGGTTCACTGCAATTCATATGAGTTTCGCTGGTGGGAGGCTTCGTCATGGCGACCGATCGGGTTGAACGAAGCGATCATCTTTCCCCTCGTCCACATCAATCTGACTGAGACAGTTTGGCTCTCGGCCGCCAGGCTCGACCGCTCGATCTGTTGACGATGATGATAAAATGATCTTCAGAATGTCAAAAGCAATGTGAATAAAGTATTGTTCGGCCAATCGCGTCCGGTGACGGGGAAGAGAAACTTCGTACCCTGAATCATGTTAGGTATAATGTAATTTAACTCCGTACTTGTACTCCATTCGTATTCGGAACATGAATATCAAGACAAGCGGATGAAGAGAGCCTATAGCAACCTAGTTGTAATTGTAAATTAGTGCAACGAAAACCCCTGTATCTAACTTGGCGACGCGTTTGACGGAGATGAAACACAACGATACAGGCTGGGAGGCATGAACGTCTGGCCTCGCGTTATGTACACAGTCATCTACATGATGAAAATCATCTATCGTCATGTGCTGGCGAAAATTAGCTAGACCTGTAAAAAAAGACTGAATAAATCGGCTAAGCTTTTGCCTTATCAAGATCACGTTCGATAACTAAGGGTCCCAAGCGGCAAATTTCGCCGACGCCGACGGTTCCCGAGGACCTGCTCGAGAAATTCAGAAACCTCCAGAGAGGATCGATTGCTCCTCGCGGCTACGGAAAGAAGAAATTCCCACTCATCGGGTATGGATGCTCGACGGGCATAATCTTCATTTTCTTTAATCAAGTAAACATCGGCTCGGTAAGATCCCTGGTTGAAATATATTAATATGTATAACATGTTAATATTGGGTGTCAAATGTACAGCAGGAGCTCCGGATTCCGCATTGCGGGGACTGATCCGTGTAGAGGGCGGACAAATCTCTCAGCTTCCGAACTGTTTCCGGAGATTTCTATAATGAGCAAGTTCGTCATCACCGACAGACGGCTTCGTCTCCACGAGAGCTGCCCGAAAATCCTCATCCGTCACGACAACGACGGACTCGTTCGCTTCGATACAACGAGCCATCGCTGATGTGTATGCGGTTGCGCAGAGCGAATACAGATCGGCACCGGTGAACGTTTTCGGGCACCGTACACTGACGGCCTCCAAGTCCACGCTGTCGAGTTGCATCTTCCGAGTGAGTGCTTTCAGAACTTTCAGTTTCACTTCGGGTTCCTCAGGAATGTCAACGTAGATCAGCCGATCTAAACGGCCCGGACGTAAAACGGCTGGATCCAGGAGGTCGGGACGATTGGTTGCGCCGATGACGAAAACTTGTTCCGACTTCGCCATGCCGTCCATTTCTGCCAAAAGCTGAGACACGACCCGGTCGAGTACTCCACCCGAGTCTGCGCTTCCTCCTCTGCGCGGAGCTAAGGAATCGAGCTCATCGAAAAATATTATGCAAGGCTCGACCGAACGGGCCTTCTCGAATACTCTGCGCACGTTTTCCTCGCTTTGACCCACGTACATGTTGATGAGTTCGGGTCCTTTCACGCTGAGGAAATTCATCGAGCATTCGGTCGCAACGGCCTTCGCCAACAATGTTTTCCCCGTGCCCGGAGGACCATACAGTAGAACACCCGAGCGCGATAAGGAAGAATGAGCGATCCGGAAATGCCTCAACGGCGACTGCACGGTGTCGAGAATATTCTTCTTCGCTTCCTCCAAGCCTCCGATGTCCGACCATTTCACCGAGGGGATTTGAGGGGCGCCCACGTTCTTGCTGCTTTCCATCTGGATCCTTTTCAGAGCATTCATCGCATCCTCCATCGAGAGGAGAGGACCGCAGAGCTCAGCTTCCTCCGAAGAACCGATCTCTTCCAATCTCTTGGTCATGCAGAGCTGCGTTGAGCTAGCGAAATCGACCAGGTTACCGAGAAGAGAGCCACCCATCATGCTCGCGACTGCCTTCCAATCGAAAAGAGAGCTGCACGGACTCTCAGAGAGTAGGGTTTTCAAAACATCGATCGTTTCCTCTTTGCTGATATTCTTCATCTCGACTCGGGAAAGTATCGCAGCCGTGACTTCGCTCGGGATACGGGTGACATTCGAGGTGGTCATGATGACGACGATCGGTTTCTTCCCGTTGGCTTCGTTGAAGACGAGCTGTCTCAAAGTTTTCGCAAAGCTGTGACTCAGTCTCGAGTCCTGCTTGTCCTGGATATGGTCGAAAATCAAATCCACTTTCTTCAGATGAAGAACACAGCTCCCGTAGGAGTTTGTCTCTTCGAGACAGTTCTTGATCCGCTTCTCAGCCGTCGACGCGGTGTCCCCGGTGAGGTCATCGCCGTTGATCGTTCGCAGTTGAAGACCCAAACCGTGGGCGATGGTTCGAACCGCGAGAGTTTTCCCGGACTTACTCGGACCCGAGATGAGGAAGAGCAGATCGTTCCTCCGTGACTCGCGTCCATCGATGGACTTTTCAATGAATCTCGCCATTCCCTGTATTTTGCGGAAGATTGATTCGCCAGTGTTGAAAATCGGATGGAATGGGGGCGTTTTCGCGAGTGTGGGGATCCTGCTGGGAACCTCCTTGTTCAGCACGAGGCTTGTCTCGCCTTTCTGTACCCACAACGATTCGTGATCGTTGTCGGTTAGAGCCTGAACGACGATATAGACTGGTGGTTTATCACTGTGCGACTTGTCGATCCGCGTCCGGCTACTTTGGAAATTCTGTTTCGAGATCGCAATGACGTCCCCAACACTCAGCAGTCTCGGTTTCCGGAAATGATGATGCAGCATCAGACTCAGATCTTTTTCGGGGACTGTGTTCGCGGGAGATATCGCTAGCGCGATCGTTGCTGTCTTCGCGAACGGAGCATCGACTTCGATGGGACGGATTTCGCACGTAGTGCTCTGTTGTGTCGAACTCACATTGAAGAGCAGTTGCCAGGTGACTTGAACACCTTCGTCCTTCAGACAGGCGATCAGCGACGCCGGGACGACTCTTACTTGCCGAGAGCGACGATCAGTGACCAAGTCCGCCCAGCAGAAAGGATTCAGATTGAGTTCGTATATGAGATCAGAAGCCACGAACACGCATCTGTCGAGGTCCAACTTCGGATCGCACGCGTTTTCGGCCAGACATCGGGAAACACTTTCACCAATCCGCTTGTAGTCATGAGTGTTGACTATTGCCCTCAGGGTGAGGGCAGTTCCTTCAGTTCCACTTGCGTAGGCCTCGTCACTTATGGTTTCAGGAGTTCGTCTCTCTACGGAGATCAACTCCGTGGAGAGACTTATCAAGCCGAACGCGTACGGGAAAACGTGCGTGACCGTGAGTTTCCCGAGGGTGCTTCCTATATGAACAAGTGATTCACAATGAGTACTGAGCCATGTCGGATTTCCTGCTTCCTGGACTGCATCGGCTTCGCCTTCGAGCACTACACGCTTCAGGGTAGGACATTGTTGAATTTGTTGGAACACATAGTCCCTCTTCTGTTCTATCCGGAACTCTTCTAAGAAATGGCGGGATACAGTGAACTCAATAAATTCACCAGTTTCGAGAGCTCCACGGCTAATCACTTGGAAGACCACGGCCTTTGAAGGAGCTCCAGGTGGCCAAGCAGCGCCGAAACTTCCCTGATCTGCAGAATGAAGCACTCCGCCTCTCGGAGAAGCGATGGCTTTGAGGCTTTTGCACGGCTTGAAGTGAAAGTCCAATACGAAACGGCAACGGATGTGCGTCGGGTTCATCGTGGCATCACAAGAGCTCCAAGACTTCGAAAGATGTTTCCGCTCTTTAAACCGGCTCGGGATTCGGGATTCCGCAATCTGATGATCCAACAGGTGAGTGAGTGAGTGTGCCGCCTGCCCTCTGTTTGTAAATAGTGGAGAGCTGCACTCGGTGGCCGGTCCGCTACCGATGCCGGAAAATGAATCCGAAAACCTCTTGGAACGTTTCTCAGTTTCAGAAAATTATTGAATTCTAGCATCACTCGACTCGACGCTCGGAAACGTTTTGCGCGAGTCGACTGATGGCGATCTAGTTGACCGTGGGAGAGGGGCGGATCACTCCGCCCTAGCGGTATCCGTTTCGGATTGCAGTCGGGCTGTTCTTTCCGGCGGACCCACGTGGATTTTTCGCTGTTCCTTCGATTTGCAATCCTTGTGACGTTGTTTCGGCTAGAGACAGCGACTTGTGTTCGGCCGGCACGGTCATAGAGGTAAGTTCGGCGAGATTCCGTCCGCATTGGGCGATCGGTTGGGGTATTTCTACACGTTCGAATTTCTCGAGTTTTGAGCGGAACAACACAGATGATCTTCCTGACCATATTGTTGGTTCTCCTTCGATGGGCGACCTACTCGGCAGGAGCACTCTTTGGAGGCTCGGAATGACCCTCTCTCGGATGTCACTCAGATTTCCGGGTGTCAGAGGAAAGGCACTTGCCCGACATAACGGAATAGAAGTTCCGGCTCGGCAGGAATGATAGCAGGCCGTCGCGGTCCAGTTCGATGAACGTTCAGCTCCTACCTGCGAGATTCAGTCCCCTTACGATTCGCCGGTCTCAGGTCTCGATCATTCTGTCGATGGAGAGCCCTGTTCGTTCTCACCGGGAACGAGTGTATGCTGGTATCCGCCAAGCGGGAAACACATCTGTCTCAAAGCGATCGGGTTTCGACATCCTTTGTTGTGATCCGGGGAATGCTTCCAGCCGGACTATGCGGGGAGCTACCGGGCGGGACAGACACCACCCTTATTCATGATGCTGTCTTCCCGGTTTCCCCAAGGTTCGGGAAATGAGGAATCGCCATCGAAATTTATAACTCTTGGAATCGTACGGAACAAGTTCGGAAGCTCATCGTCTCCGGCGAACTCCAAAGGTCCAATCCTTGATAAACGAAGCTCCAAAGTCTCTGGAAAAAAATGTCCATCAGCCTCTTGAAGATTCGTCGGGTTGCTCGCCCCGGGACCGAAAGTCCCGGAGGGGAATTTTCGCACCGCAGAGAAGCATATGGCGAGCAGTGCGGTCGGCAGCTGTCTGAAGCTTCTGGTTCAGGTTGCATTCCATGCCGCGTAGTTCTCCGCGGCTATCGCGGAAGGAACGGGAAACGTCTCCGAATAGACTTCATGAAGGAGAACCTGAATCTCCGTGAGCTCAGCTTTCGAATCTAAAAACTTATTCCGGTTCCAGCGAGAAAATGGCGAGGAATTTGAAGAAAGAAGATCTTCAGGACAAGCTGACGCGTATAGCCATTGTATCGACGGACAAATGCAAGCCGAAGAGATGTCGCCAAGAATGCAAGAAGTCCTGTCCGGTCGTCAGGATGGGGAAGCTATGTATCGAAGTGACTCCCAACGACAAAATCGCCGAGATTTCCGAGAACCTCTGCATCGGTTGCGGTATCTGCATCAAGAAATGTCCTTTCGAGGCAATTATGATAATCAATCTACCGTCGAACCTGGAGAAAGACACAACTCATCGATACAGCGCAAACTCTTTCAAGCTCCACAGATTGCCGACGCCGAGACCCGGTGAAGTTCTCGGTCTTGTCGGAACTAATGGTATCGGTAAATCTACAGCATTGAAGATCCTGGCAGGTAAACTCAAGCCGAACCTCGGTCGTTACAACGATCCCCCCGACTGGACGGAGATCTTGGCCTACTTCAGAGGGTCCGAACTGCAGAATTACTTCACAAGGATCCTCGAAGACGATCTGAGAGCCGTCATCAAGCCACAGTACGTCGACCAGATACCCAAAGCAGTCAAGGGCACCGTCAGACAATTACTCGATAAGAAAGACGAAATGGGTAAAAAGACGCACTTGGCAGACATACTGGAGCTCAACAGCGTCATGGACCGACAGATTGGAGATCTGTCCGGAGGCGAACTCCAGAGATTCGCGACGGCCATGGTGTGCATCCAGCGCGGAGACATTTTCATGTTCGACGAGCCGTCGTCCTACCTCGATGTCAAACAGCGTCTCAAAGCTGCCTTGGCGATCCGGGGACAGATCGAAGCAACGAAGTACGTGATCGTTGTCGAACACGACTTATCGGTCCTAGATTATCTGTCCGATTTCATCTGCTGCCTCTACGGTACTCCGGGCTGTTACGGAGTTGTCACCATGCCGTTCTCGGTCCGTGAGGGTATCAACATCTTCCTCGACGGTTTCGTTCCCACGGAGAATCTTCGATTCCGGGAGTCTTCGTTAGTTTTCAAAGTGTCCGACAATACCGGTGACGAAGACGTCAAGAGGATCTGCCGTTACGAGTATCCGACGATGGTCAAGATAATGGGCGACTTCAAACTGCAGGTCAAAGGCGGATCTTTCACCGACTCCGAGATTATCGTCATGCTCGGTGAGAACGGCACAGGGAAAACGACTCTCATCCGAATGTTGGCCGGGAAACTCGCGCCCGACGGAGGCGAGACTGTACCGGCTCTGAACATTTCGTATAAGCCTCAGAAGATTTCTCCAAAAACTCAAGGCACCGTCCGTTTCTTGCTGCACGAGAAGATCCGTGACGCGTACCAGCATCCACAGTTCGTTGCCGATGTCATGAAACCTCTGCTGATCGATAGCATCATCGACCAGGAAGTTCAGAACCTGTCAGGAGGAGAGTTGCAGCGAGTTGCGTTGGCCTTGGCGCTCGGCAAGCCAGCAGACGTCTACCTCATCGACGAGCCCTCGGCCTACCTGGACTCAGAACAGCGTTTGGCCGCTGCTAAAGTCATCAAGCGCTTCATTCTTCACGCAAAGAAGACTGGATTCGTGGTGGAGCACGATTTCATCATGGCCACTTATCTCGCCGATCGCGTCATCGTGTTCGAAGGAGTTCCCTCCGTCGACACGGTCGCAAACGCTCCACAATCGTTATTGGTAGGAATGAACAGGTTCCTCGAGCTGCTGAATATTACCTTCCGTCGAGATCCGAACAACTTCCGGCCGAGAATAAACAAGCTCAACTCGGTCAAAGATAGCGAACAGAAACGCAACGGAACGTATTTCTTCCTTGAAGATTAGATATTGAATGTGAGAAAAAACGTTTGTCGTGACGAGAGCTCAGCTGGGAGGACCGGGACACCGGATCAGCCTCACAGGAGTTGTGTAATAAATTTACTTTAATTCTCTGAAAAAGTCGGATTTATTCCATCGTCAGACTTCGATAGACAGACAGAGGTCTGATAGGTCTCGCGCATCCCTTTCCCCGATGGATGGTGATCCCCTGCCAAATGGGAACGGTGCGCTCTGTCACCCTGCATTACGCTTTGACATGCCCTCCTGTCAATATGCCTCCAGCTACCTCGTCTTCGACTCGTCGATGCGAACAAAGGGACTGACTTAACGAAAAATCAGCTCCGAAGCCCAGGCACCTCTCCCGCCGGATCGCACGATCAGACTCTCAGTGACGAGCACGATGGGGGAGAGAACGGATTCCGGAGCCCCTCCCCGCATTTATCCCGGACATGAGTTGATATCGTGATTCCGAAGGCTGCTCCCCTCAGCTCATCGTCTCCGATTGCTCAGTGGCCTCGTGGGATGCGAGACTCTGAATCCGAATTTTCGCTCTCAAGACGCTCAGGGGGAATACCGTCGAGTTATGAGGGCTGATACGAGCCCATATGGAGGGACCTGATGTCAGAGGAGATGCGGAACCATGAGCTACGACTCCTCATACATTAGATTGACTGAGATCATAATCCATTCAAGACAACATCCGATTTCCACTTTACTTGTATCTTACATGTTTACTTTTCTTGTCTATTAATGGATGGACTTTAATGAATCATTCGAGGTACAGTCTCATGTTGAAGACGTTGATGCCGACGAAATATGCTTCTTGAACCAAAGCACAGTGTTGACGAAACAGTCGGCGTCGTGGGCTGGTTTGGCGAGGTCGTGATTATCATCGTAGACGTTGCACCTCGTCGTTATTCCGCGACTCTTGAGATGCTTGAATAACTTCAAGCCGTGACACATGTCGACGCGACGATCGGCTTTTCCGAGGAGGACGAGGGTGGGTGCGATTATCTGGAATACCGAAGCTCATGAAAGCATTTCCCCTCCCGGAGGTCTCGACTTGAGTCGATGCGGCGATCGCTGCTCACGAACAGTACGGAAATGATGAACGAAAGACATTCGAAACAAACCTTGTTCATGTGTCTAGCGGGACTCTTCATCCACATTGTTTTCAAGTCGTCTCCGTCTGGGACGTTGTCGAAGACGAAGTCTCCGGATAAGCCAGATTCGTACCAGAACCAATCGGGAACATCGGATGGGTTACACATCGCCAGATCTATGACCGGGTTCCGCATCGCGGCGGCCTTGTAAAACTCCGGATATTGGCCTTCGAGGGAGAAACAAGCACCAAATTATTAGTGAAATCAATCAGACTCGGAATGAAATCGTCATTCAAGACAAGTTGTTTTCCTTATCGATTGAGAAGAAATTTGAGCTCACCGATGGCGTGAGCGGCTAGGAAACCGCCGTGACTTCCCCCGAAGATGACGATCTTCGTCGGATCGATTTCTTCTCTCTGAGCAGTGACTTCGGCCGCGCATTGGACATCGAAGACGTCCTGTTGTCCTATTTTACCCGCCAGAGAGCGAAGATTTTCTTCTCCGAAGCCTGCAAGGGGCCAGACGATGGATCATAATTTAAATTTCAATTCATGCGGGGGCGCTCAAAGAGTACCCCTCCAGCGGATCTCTGGAGTAGCTCACGCATGGACGTGACGCACGACACGTCCGGAATCCGTTATGTCTCATCGAATCGATTCCTCACCTATTGAGCCCCGGTAGTTCACGAGCAGAACTGCGAATCCGCATTTCACAAAGAGAATCGGCCAAACTTGATAGCCCGCATGGAAACTGCAATGGGGTCCACCATGCGGCCACACGATGAGCGGCAAGTCCTTCTCGCTCTTCGGCGTGATCAGCGTGGCTTCGAAAACTTGGTGACTCTCGTCAGGGGGTGCAAACTGCAGGATATACCAACAGATTCCGGTGACTTTCGCGTCCTCGGAGTCGATCGGAGTCCAGTAGTTGACCGAGCCTTCAGCGGTGAGTACACCGACAACTACTTGAGGTGTAGCGTTGAGAGATGAGAGAGCCGCGATCACGATGCTGTCTCTGACGAACAAAACCTGCCATCTCCCGACGGTTTCGTCTCGACTGAGCTTGATCAGATCGCCACTGACCGTGTTTACAGCCAGGAGTTCGACTTTCGAGTGCCACACAGATGACACAACTACGGTGGTGTTATCGTTAGACCAACAGTGCTTCGGGAGCTCATCGATGTAGAGTCCCGGGAAGTCGTTTGCTGAAAGAGAAAATCGTTAGCAACATGACCCCGAAGTAGCTCACAGGTCGGGGAAGGAACTGTCGCAGGGGCGAAGAGGAGAGGGAGCACATACTACGTATACGGGTTCAAGCAGGAGTCCCGGCTGATTTTGCTCATGTCTATGGAAAAATCGGGAAAATTCCACGGCCTGATCATCGGCTTACTTTGAGGACTGTGTATGGTGTCCACGATGAGCAGAATGTCCTTCTTGTCCCAACTGCATTTCATGAGTTGGCAACTTTGGCTGTGAGGACCACCGATTTCGTTTTGGAGATACACGAGCGTGGAACCGTCTGGACTGAAGCGCGGCGAGTAGATTGCCTTATCGGTCTCACCGATGGTGCAAAAAGCGTGACTTTCCATGTCGTACAGGTAGAGTTTCGAATGTCGATTCGAATGATGGGTCAGCCCCAACTTATAGGCGTAGTTCTGGTACCCCACAAACACGATACCTTGAAAGATTGAGAGGACTCTTTATGCTCCATGCACCGATCCGTCCGAGCCCGGAATTACGATTTTGGATTACCTGAGCTTCCCATCCCTTCCTATTGTTCCCTTCCTCCATGAGATCGGAGGGCGGGAACGAGAAATACCTGAATCGTCTGGAGCCCATATGGCCTGAGCTGGCGTGCAGCCCTCCGGAAAATCTTGGATGGTCGTGATTGTCATGTTGTTTATATTCAAAATACAGATGATTGGTGACGAGGCTCCCTCGAGTTGCTCTCCGAAGTTCTCTTCGAATTGATACTCGGTTCCTCGCTCGGTGTCGAGCGCGAACTTTCGAGTGAAGTAGGACTCTTTCTTCGCAGCTTTTTTCTCCGCAATGTACAGTAGCTTATTCTCGACGTTTCCCCATTGGAACGCGAAGAAGGTGCCTTTCCGGTAGACCTGGCCATGCATTCCGGCGTTGTCCAGATCTAGACAGTCCAGTTTCGTCGTGGAATCCCAAATTTCAATGTACTGCTTCGTGACGCCGTTGCGTACGAGGTCCTTCAGGACAGCCCGGAACGTGCCACTCGTCGATATCGTGATCACTGATCTGCTCGACAACGATATTCGATTTAAAATGAGGGGAACATTCTATCCTCATTAATTCGCTAGGAGAAGGGAACAATATGCTTTGTATCGGTGAGAATCGGGGAAGTATGGGAGGAAACACTCACTCATTCCCGATATCTTGAGCATGGCCGACTTGCTGGAACGCGAGAGGCCCTTGAACATCGAGAGCTGAAGTGTGGTGTCGCATGAAGGTTACTTTCTCTTCGAGTTCCGTGTCGGTGGTCTGCCACGTCGTCGTCAGGTGAAGGGTTCGGGCATCGTTCTGATAGCAGGCATAGGCGTCAATGGGTTGGGGAACTCGCGCGAGTTCTTTGTACATGGAGACGACATTTGTGGCCTGAAAACGGAAATACTCATTTCGTGGTCCAGTCCATCACCCGTGGGGTTTTGGAAGCAATTCGACACTTCCATATGCCGCTGGTTCTCTCTCTCGAGCGGACCCGAATTCGTCGATTCACAGAGAAGTCCATGCTCTTCAAGAACGACTTCAATTACAAATTGAAACCACTCACGGTCCTTCGCCATAGCACAAGATCTTGAGAAAGCCATCGAGAACTTCAGATGGTAGTTGAATTATTCCGACTACCAAGCCACCTAATCTACCCCACGGAATACTCACGTCCAGCGATGGGACACCCGTGGTTTTCACCGTCGAGCCCACGACTCGTTTGTTGTATTTGAAGTTCGTCGATGCTCCGGCCGAGGCGACCTTGTGGCGATTTGAGTTGCAATGAGATTTTATGTCGGAGATTTTCGCTGTGAAAGTTATCTTGCAGTGCTTGCAGAGAGCGAGGCATGGATTCTCCGGCACACAGCTGAGCCATCCTGGAACAAGTCGAAATATCCTGTTCAAAGCTGGAAACGGCTAGAGTAGGGGTCTACTTCGTCCTACAGCTCCCATCGTTCCGGATGTCTCTTCATCTCCCTCGCCATCGACATGGGTTATCGAGCTCTTCCTTCTGAGCGACTCGAGGCCCGTATGATCCAAAATCCGAATTCCGACGTCTAGAGGCCGAAAAATATATTCCCTATGACGAGTCGGTAATGCAACTCAGGGCTCAGTCGGGCCTCCCCGGGAAATCATCCGGGGCGGAGAAGTCGTCTTCATGTACCGCCGATTTCCGGCGCAGAGTCAATTCCAGTCGGCTGCTCAGAAGTTCCCCGCCATGCGTCGCATGGTCCTGAATGAAGGATGACGCCCGTGCTAAGACATCAGGTGAGACTTGAGCATTGTAGGCCAGCGTAGGGGCTCCCCGCTCTTCTACCGAGAATGGAGCGAGGAGTTTCGTGGAGCTGAATACACCAGAGACAATCTTGGATCTCAGTCTCAATTTTCGCATCGATTTCTCTCGAGGGAGTCAACACACATGGAGCAAACTTATTATCCGGTTGATCTGATTTCCCAAATTATTCTGTGGGATTTGCGCCAGATACTCTTCCGTGGTCGCCTTGAGAGGAGACAGGTGTCGTCAATCTCCGCGGAATTTCCCCCAGCTGCTAAAATACTGTTTATGAAGTTGATGACCGTTTTTTCCCTTATACCCCGATGGAAGGGCACCCCAAATATCGATGCCAGGATAATCAAGAATATTCATCTCATGAGGAAGCGACTCCAAGCGGATTCAATTCCGAAGGCGCAAGAGAGAGCTCCAGGATTAATTTGGAATGAGCCAGCTAGCTCTGGACTCGCCAGGCATTTAGCTTATAGAGTATCCCGAATCTGCCATGTGGGATGCTCTTCAGTTAGACGGAATACGGTGTCTTCCGAAATTCATGCCCATTCGCGCTATGCATCCCATGAAGCCCCCCGCGGGGAATGAACTCCCAGGACTTCGATTACGCATCGGAATTTTCCTCGATCCGAAACAGAGATATCGCTTTCGAATACGCTGCGGGCAAGGAAAGGCTCCTTCGCTCCGCATTCGAGCGGCGCCTTGGATGGGCCTCGGGCCTCTCGGACAGTGCTGTGAGCACCTCAGACGGTATGCGCGTCGCAGCGAATTCTCTTCAGGAACGAATTGCAGGCGACTGCCACGGTCTCCGATCGTTGACGGTCAATCAGACCTGAACCCGCAGAGACATATATTGGACCTGGGACCTGGGTGTCGATCTCCGGAATGGGACGGCGGTAGTCAGTCAACACAGCAGCTACTCATATCGAGAATCCAACCCGCCGCTATAGCGGGCGCTAAGACAGCGGACAGGATGACAGTCCAGCGGCGGGAAATCAAGGGCTTACCTTTGAAATGAGGAATGTCCTCCCACTCGCGACGGTACCGCTGACGGTACTTCGTCGTACGCTGTTGAGGAGTTATGTTGTTGCTCTGTTTTGCAAGACTCCCTGCATCTAAGCTGATGTTGTTGTGTACGACAACCATCTGCGGGGCTGAAGTCGCTGCTTCTTCTGGTGCTCCACGCATTTCTACTTCTTGTACATTAAGAGCGTCTAGGGCTTCAAACGTTTCTTTCGTTTCCGTCATGATCACTCCACTCAGTCGTCGAATCCGAGACCAGTTCTTTCGACGAAATAGTCAGTCCTTCAATTCAAACATGGGAGATCGGTGCGGCGGTTGCGGCATAAACAACAAGATCGATAGGAGCACTCACAGGTTGCCCGGAGAGCTTCTTAAGGTCGGCCCGGACAGCATTCTACCCCGATCATCTCGGATATCTCGAATCTCAACCCTGTGACCGGGAAAATTCACTCCCGGCATTTCTTTCCCGTCATGCCATTCACATTCGCCGGCTGTCTCGTTGGCGTCGGTTCGCCCAACTACGCTGCGTTGAGAAGGTGCTCGTGTGGAGTCATCCGCACATCCTGGCGTTTCCCGAAGGACATTCATGACATAGCGCGGATTTGCCTTAGCCCGACCGTAGATATGGCCAAGAGAAGCAGGGCCTCATCTATCTTGGCAGTCGGAGGGGGGGGAGCCTGATGTCGTCATCCATGATTTCTTTGAGGCCTCCGGTCGGAGACGTCAATGGAATCTCCGTCATGAACCTGAAAAAGAGTTTGTCGCCTCTGCGTATATTCCGATCGGGGACTGCCCTCGAATACGATAAGGTAAATTTAACTATGAGGACGGTCTCAGTTATCGCTTCGATCGATCCAAGCTTTTTCAGGATCACATCAAAGTAGGAAGACGCTCCAGGTAGGCATGCGGAATCGAGAGCGAGGTTTCCTCGTACTTGGGCTCCAGGGGATGGGCCTTGTGCTCCTTAGGAATCTTGCCGATCGGCTTTCGACTGAGAATGAGGAAATACACGACCGCATTTCAAAAAATAGCGCTCTCCCATACGTCAGAGTTGAGCAGACGACAGTCGGAGCGCTGAGGATATCACTCCGCAGTCCGCAGCCGTTCGAGCGAGGAAAAATAAATAGAAACCTGGGACGAAATTCGCGCATAGTTGGAAACCTGCATTGAGCAAAATCGCGGAAGGTCCTCGATAGTCCGGCGATGTTGCGAACGTGGTCGCTTTTGAGAAGACCTGGTGAGTAGATCCTGATAGATGAACGATTCGCAGGCCGTCGCCTCCGGCCTCCGCGGATCACCCGTGCTTGTATGCGGTGTATCTTATGTCCGGCGAACCACGACAGCGACCGAATGATCATCCCGCGGGCCCGGGAACTCCCCATGCGAATGTTCTGTGGTCTCGTTGTCTCTTTCGAGCACGCCTCAGATCGGAATCATACCACCTCGGGATACTGACCTCGTATTTCTTCCTCAGTGTGTCAACTGCTCCAGAGGCAGAATAAATCTACCTTGGATCATGATTGTGTCGTTCCGGCGGAAAACGACCGCATGTATGTCGCATGGCATCCAGAACGAGACATCCCATACGAGCACACGAAGCCGATCAGTGCGACTCGCCGCGAGATCACTGCGGCTGCAATGAATGTGAGTGAAGGCACCTCACAAAAACATACCAGCATTGAAATGAATCTCCAAGATGAGACGAGGTCCCTTCGAGGGAAATTCGAAGAGCCGTCAGGAAAAGCCGCCTGACCCGGATTGTTCTTTTGATTCCTGCGAGATTGGAGCTAATGCTTCTCTTGCGAGAGTTGGGATCACATATCATCATGGGTCAGATTTTTCATGTCCACACTGAGTTGTAGCATCGACGGTCTCAGCGTTCCTCTCAAAACGGGACTACGTAGTATTAGAGTTCCTCCCCGATTCGTCTCCTCAACCCGAGCTAAGGTCTTTTCTCTTCCTCAGGACTCTACGCCTCTGAATTTGCCGAAGGGCAAGCTCGTCTTCAATAATATAAGAAACGAAGTCGAGTACCTGAAACGCTTGACCTACACCAATAAACATCGATGGTTTACTCAACCGAAGGACAGACGACTAAAGCGGAGAGCTCACGATCGGGACGGATTGTAGAGAACTAATAAAGTATTTAGTGTGTTTCGGAGAAGGACGATCTCTCTCTTGGCCACAACTCAGGACGGGGGACTCTTGCTGCCCTCCGACAAGATTTAGCTCCGATTGGGAAACGACAGGGGGGGGAATGCCTCCGACGGCGATTGCTACTCCAAGTCTTCCAGGAAACCATTCTCGGCATGCACCTGCCGAGCCGGAAGCCTTGAGCCTGATCGAAGCCCATTCGAGTCTCCTCTACACATATATCCTTATACTCTTCATACAGATATTCAAGCATCATGTTCAGGCTTCGCGAGCTCCGCACACCAGGACCTCACGGTCGACGAGATCTAGTTCCCCCGAGATGTGTCCATAGCGTTTATTGCAGGTAAAGGAAGAGGCCATCTCTGCTCATCCGCTGGAGTCGCGAATAAACCCATCCGGAATACTTCTACTCATTGTGTCGGAACCGGACCTTGAATTCCGAAAGAAGTCACGGAATCCCTGGAGTGAAATTCGGTATCAATCGCCCGGATAACTTTTGCGAGAAGTCGCGATCATCACGGCGAATGAGTCTCGTACACCCGACCGTTCTATTCAAATTTTTCGCCTGATGCCTTAGACGGGTGCTCGTGCTCGTACGTACCTACGGCGAAGAGAAGCACATACTGATCCACGGATATCACCTTGGCTCTTTATTACACCTATCATAGACGGCTAAGGTCCTCTAATTCAGATTACGTACAGAATTTTTGCGGACACCCACATCCTCTCACTTAATCTTCGTAGCCGTCGCGAGTGAAGTTGACTTTCTTGTTGAAAAGCAAGCCATGCTTCCCGTCTCCCCATGGGAATGGCTTGTTGATGATGCCGAGGTGTTCACAGGGGATGAACTCAGGTCGCTGCTCGTGTTTATGATGTTCAAGTTCGTGAAGGTAAGTGTTGATGCCGACGATGACTACCGCGGGCAGGGCAACGAAAAGGGAGAGTCTCTTCCAAAGGAGAGCAGCCGCTTCATGATCCTGATGATCCTTGACAGCGGTTGACGCGAATCTCCGAGCAACTCTGCCCAAAATACTAGCCATCTCTCCGTCTTGTGGCGATCTTCGACCTTCCAAACGTTCTGGCTGGTCGTCGCAATAGCAGCAGCTGAAAATAAACAAAGTCGTCTGCTCTGCTAATACTCGGAGGGAGCGAAATGTTCTACGAATCGTTCTCCCATTGGGGCTTTCAGAGTTTTCCGAGTCTTGACCCTCGCTCCGGGTCCATCGATCGAACTCTGCGATAAGACCATTCACGCCGTGAGAATCGAGAGCGGTCCAAGTTCCCTGCCGAAATTCGTGAATTAAAAAATTCGGTCCAGTCTGAGTTTTTCTGCGGAGCGCCGATCTGTGGATGCGGCTGTTTATGTCTACGTGGTTGCGGCCGAGCCGTCTTGACTGACGTGTGCCGGATAGTGAGATAGAAGAATCGGTTTCGGCGATTCTCCAGTCAGGATGCCGCTAAAATTGGACGTAAAACGGAAGCTGCTTGCTCGTTCGGATCGAGTGAAGTGCGTCGATCTCCACCCGGTGGAGCCTTGGATGCTCTGCTCGCTGTACAATGGAATCATTCACGTATGGAACTATGAAACCCAGACCATGTTCAAAAGCTTCGAAACATGCGGACAGCCGGTGCGGGCTGCGAAATTCGTCCCGCGTAAAAACTGGGTCCTTGCCGGCTCCGATGACTTTTTGATCCGGGTATACAACTACAATACTCTTGAGCGAGTACATCAGTTCGAAGCTCATAGTGATTATATCCGATCAATTGCCGTACACCCGACTCAGCCCTTCGTGCTGACAGCGTCAGACGATATGCTCATCAAACTCTGGAACTGGGACAAAGCCTGGGCTTGCCAACAAGTGTTCGAGAGTCACACGCATTACGTCATGCAAGTGGTTTTCAACCCCAAAGACAACAACACGTTTGCTTCGGCATCGCTCGATTATACCGTCAAGGTTTGGCAGCTGGGTTCCAGCGCTCCGAATTTCACATTGGACGGTCACGAGAAAGGAGTGAACTGCGTGGACTATTACCACGGCGGAGACAAACCCTACATAATCTCCGGAGGCGACGACCGTCTCGTAAAGATCTGGGATTATCAAAACAAAGCCTGTGTTCAAACCCTAGACGGTCACGCGCAGAACATCAGCGCAGTGTGTTTCCACCCGGAGCTGCCCGTCATCCTCTCGGGCTCGGAGGACGGCACGGTGAAAATTTGGCACGCCAACACGTACCGGCTCGAAAACACTTTGAACTATGGCCTCGAGAGGGTTTGGACGATCCAGGCTCTTCCCGGCTCAAACAACGTCGCCGTGGGCTACGACGAAGGATCGATTTTAGTGAAAGTCGGACGAGAAGAACCCGCGATATCGATGGATGCCTCCGGCAAGATTATCTGGGCGAAGCATTCCGAGATCCAACAAGCCAACCTCAAGGCAATCAGCGATGCAGAAGTCAAAGATGGCGAAAAACTTCCGCTCCAGATCAAAGATATGGGCAGCTGTGAGATCTATCCCCAAGCGATCTCCCACAACCCCAACGGACGTTTTGTCGTGGTGTGCGGCGATGGGGAGTACATCATCTACACGTCCATGGCTCTCAGGAACAAATCTTTCGGCTCGGCTCAGGAGTTCGTCTGGGCACAGGACTCGAGTGAGTACGCCGTGCGGGAAAATTCGTCGAGCGTGAAGATCTTCAAGAACTTCAAAGAGAAGAAAACTTTCAAACCCGAATTCGGCGCCGACGGTATCTTCGGGGGCGTCATGCTCGGTGTCAAATCCCCTTCGGGTCTTGCTCTGTTCGATTGGGAGAATCTCGACCTGATCAGACGGATCGACATTCAACCGAAGCTCGTGAACTGGAGCGAGAGCAGCAACATGGTCGCAATCTGTTCCGACGAGTCGTTCTTCATTTTGAAGTATAATGCCGAGGCCGTAGCTCAAGCCACAGCGGACAGCGTGGGAGAAGACGGGATCGAGGACGCGTTCGACGTTCTCGGCGAAGTCAGCGAGTGCGTCAAGACCGGTATCTGGGTTGGAGACTGCTTTATCTACACAAACAGCGTCAACAGGTTGAATTACTATGTCGGAGGCGAAATCGTCACGATCGCGCATCTCGACCGAACAATGTACGTGCTCGGATATCTACCGAAGGAAAGCCGATTGTACCTTGGGGACAAGGAACTCAACGTCGTATCGTATTCACTGCTCCTGTCGGTCATGGAGTATCAGACGGCCGTCATGCGCAGGGACTTCGATACCGCGGACAGGGTACTTCCGACGATTCCGAAAGAACAACGTACGCGGGTCGCGCACTTCCTTGAGAAGCAGGGCTTCAAGAAACAAGCCCTCGCAGTCTCGGTCGATCCCGAGCATCGGTTCGACCTCGCCTTGCAGCTCGGCGAACTGCAGATCGCACTTCAGCTCGCCCAGGAAGCGTCTAGTGAACTCAAGTGGAAACAGCTGGCGGATCTCGCTTTGGCACAGAGCAAATTCGGATTAGCGCTGCAATGTCTACGGAACGCTCAGGACTTCGCCGGCATGCTCCTCCTTGCGACGGCGGCGGGTGACGCCTCCACCGTTGAGGAGTTGGCGAAAAACGCCTCCCCGGCGGGTAAACACAACATCGCTTTCTTGTCGCATTTCCTGCTGGGTGACATCGAGGCCGCTCTCGGTATCCTGGAGGAGACGGGCCGCTTGCCCGAAGCGGCCTTCTTCGCTAAATGTTATTGCCCCTCACAAGTTTCTAGGATCGTGGCCACCTGGAAGGAGACCCTGGCCGCGACGAACGCCAAGGCAGCACAGGCCATCGCGGATCCCGTTAGTTACGACAACCTTTTCCCCGACTTCCAAGACAGTCTCAAAGCCGAACAGTTCCTCAAGCAGGAGATCAGCAAACGTCGGAACGCTCCTGCGGCGATCTATCCGCAAATGAAACCGAACCACGAACGGCGACTGATCGAAGAAGCCGAAGAGTCGGGGCTCCACTTCGACATCCCGGACTTCGTTGCACCTCCGAAAATAGAGAAACAAGTCGAGAGAAATCACGTCGACCGCGTTCCTTCGCCACATCTAGATGGAGTGGGCGGAGAGACTGATGTCCTGCCCCTGGCTGAAGAGCGGAAGCACAGCCTTGTCCGGACGGAAACGCCACCGCCCATCGCACAGCAGACCCCAACGGAGGCGCCTAGACCGCACCCCGTGGACGAAATGGATCTTCTGGAAGCCGAGATTCAAGAAGAAATGGAAAAATTGGAATTCGGGGATGCGGAAGATGATTTCGACCTTGACGAGAACGAAGATCTCTGATTGGGGGAGGCTAATTTGATTTGACCTTTCGCGTGAATGTTCAGTGCGGATTTCAGAGAGCTTACCGTTTTTTTTCTCTGACTTTCGCGATATACAAGGGAAACATGGATGAGTATAGAAATCGACTTTGCTATTATGTTCCGAGAATGAAAGAGTCAGATTTTTAATAAAAGCGAATGTCGACGAGACTTTGCTCCTCCCTAATATCATCCTGTAATTATGCCTCTGTGACAATGGTGGGGTTGGGGAGGGAGAATCTTGGATAGTTCACCGCCACTTTTCGTCCGGTAACCCCGTCGTGGGATGCTGGCGCTTCGCTGTGGCTCTTCGATGATTTTCTATGATCTCCATCCGCTATCAGCTCGGTCCCCTCCCGGAAGGAGCGCGAGGTCACCCGAGTGTTAGCTGCGTGAGATTTGCGAGTCGTCTTTTGTCGCATTTTTCCCGCGACCTTCCCCTTAATCGAGATTTCTCTTCGAATGTCCGAACGACGAACGACCCGATAGTTTTTCGGAACTTTCTCGCTTGATGGAGCTGAGCCTCAAATCAGTTATTGGATGTCCGGATCCCGAAGGCCACCGAAGCTTCAGGATGTACGTCCCGAAGCGAGGTCCATCCGCTGACTCCGTCCCCTTGATGGACTCTGTCGGTTCAGTTCGGTGGATACTTCTCTCGATAGTCCAGATATTGATCTCCCGCCGAAAGCTGATAAGATCCATTAAAATGCCGGACTCGATTTTCGGTCATTCAAAACAATCTCGATAGCCTCAGATGCGACAACTCTCGTTTCCCGATGGAGAACTTCTGCATACCTGTCAAGCGGAATTCACCAGCAAGCAATCGGAGTAGATTGGGAACGCTCCCTTCCCCACCCGGACCAGTGGCGGATCCAGGGGGGGGGCCAGGGGGCCATGGCCCCCCCCAAGAATCTTCGATCCCTATACAAAAGCATGGGCCGCGAGGTGGCGCGTCATCATTTCCGGCTCTTTCCCCCCTGAAAATATGACTTGGCCCCCCCCAAGAAAAAAGCTGGATCCGCTCCTGACCCGGACGTATCTACGCAACGGCACCAACTTCACAAAACTCGATTTCGGCGCGGATGAGTGCAGAATCTCGCTGGGGAGATCATGCTTCTATTCCGAATACGGCGAATAGGCCAACCCGGATTTCTAGCGCAAGGTCAGCCGTACGATTCAGGGCACCCAATGACTCCAGAAGACGCTATGAGCCCCTTCATATCGCTGAGGGAATTCATGAGGACAGTTCCCGAAGCAGAACTGTGGCTTCGTGGATGTTCACTAGTTTTTCCGTCTTGGCAGGCTTCGCGATCGACTCCTGTACGATACTCGGGGAACACTCCATCGGACTTGTGCTGAAAATTAGGCATTCGAAATTCCTCCCGCGCGCGGGGTCGGAAGTCTAATTTCAACTCGCTGGGTGACGACCGAATCGATATCTTCTTCTACCCATACGAATACGAGCACAAGCCATGATCGGTAGCTATTCGTTCTGCTTGTCTTGCTCGCGAATCACAAACGTCATATAGTTTGGATGATAGCATGCCAAGAGGTAGATCCGACCTCATCCACACTACTCGTGACGAGCTCCGCATCACGGCCAGATCATCCAAGGAAAATTGATAGTTTTTACAGCGAAGAGTGAAATCGTCGTACGCGTTCGATTGTCCGTGTTAAGGTCCCTGATGGCAGTCTCCACATCATCGGGCGTCTCCCTGAGAGCTCCCTCGTGACCCATAGGGCGACTTTAATGCAGTTCAGCCAAACGTCTGTCGATCTCAAGCCGGTGTGGAGATTGGTGCGACTGGCTTGTAAACTCGGATCCCGGGGTCCGAACCTCGAGCGGAGCCCCGGAAAACACACAAAGACGGCTGATATCGACGAGAAGTTCCCGCAGACCCCGGCAATGAGAACCGACTGGTGGACAGGGTCCGATTGTAGAGGGAGGCACCGACTCAAGCGTGGAGCCATCCACGGCTTTCACCACAAGATATGCACGCGAAAATCCGGCCACCACGAAGTCGACGAGAACTGTCACCGCAGACTACGTGATGGACCTTGTGATACATATCATCACATACATATCCATGTCAACGAGCTAGAGTGGAATCAAGACTGAGTAACGCACAACAGACCGTACCTGGCTTTATGAAAAGACACCATGTTTTTTGGTAAATAAACGCCGTTGGAGAGCTCCGGAAGACTCCCCGATCCCCGATATCCTCGATCATCATTCTGCGCTCAGTGAACCAATCTGCATAGGAACGATCATATCCGATACGCTTGGAGGACGGCAGCAAGTTATACCCTGAGCAGAGACTGCTGAGACATTTCGTCCATCGAGTCAGCTTAGGACGAGCAAACGTTCATTTGTTCTATGTCGAGAGACGAGCAGATGACTCCGTGTGTCTTGACGATTGAAGAATCATAACCCATCACGGAAACCAGTCGCATAAGCAACCAACCTCGATTCACTTGATGGGAGATGGAAGAAATGGACGGGCAAGCTCCCGAGGGTCGGAATGATTGACGGACATGCCCATCAATCTGAATATTCACGGTAGGTGCTCTGTGCCTTCAACTTGCCCCAGGAGGAGACCGGGGCGGAGTTCCGCTCGGGAGCTCCTGAATGTTGATAAGCTTCAGAAGTTCATTCTCAAGTGCCTCCGAGGATAGGTGCGGCTGCCCAGTCACCCCCGGCTGACGGTACGGAACTGCCTCTTGCCCGACGCAAGAGAGGTCTCCGCAGTCGTGCCCAAGCTTGCCGCCCAGCCGCTCAGTCTCACCTTTATCCTTGATTGTTCCCTCGCAGTTCCAAGAGCCCAACTTCACACTCCAGCGCGGATTCGAATGATTCTCCCGGAATACTTGATATTCGGATCGGGAAAGGGAACCGTGATTCATTCCCGCCTGATGAATCTATCGCGAAGCGTCAATCAGTTGGGGAACAGGAGTGCTTACCTCATTCTTCAACTTACCTTATAATGTTCTGATTCTTCGGGTATTTTCAGTCTTCCAGCATCCGGAAGTTCATACACCTATGTGTTCGAGGCTACAGGTCACGGCATGCCAGCGTGGGCCTCGTGAGCGGGAGGAGTCCGGAGGGACAACAATGATTGATTGAACGACGGTTCGAGCGCGGCGTCATCGATCCATCTCAGTCCACCTTCTCATCTTACTTTTTACTACTCATTTTTCCCAGATTTTGCAAGAGCGATTCCTTTGGGGGTACCTGAGTCCCCAGAATCATTGGCGGCTCGGTGATAGCAGCCTGAATCTACGCTGCTCACAAATCAACGCTGCACGCACCCAGTCAGACATACTTGCGCTCGGATTTGGTGGCGCCGGACAGTCGAGCTTCGCGGTAATCTCGAATCACCTGAGCTCGTGAGAATCATCGTGGAGCACCTGTTCTCCCCATTCGAACGAGCGTGGGCAACCCCTGGTGCAAGGCTGCGTATTTTCTGGAAGGTAGCCATACCCTAATGATGCGTCAGGAACGACGAAATCCGAAAAACACAAAGGGGATAGAAGTGAAAAGGCTTTTTTCTTCCATCCTCCGACCGAGACAGTTTATTTACAAGGTGGTAACGAGTCTGGGACTCTCCGCGGAACGACGCCATACTTGACCGAATAGCGATCACGGGAATCACAGAACGGTATTTACATTCGGCTCTTCTTCCTTCGGGCAGCGTATGTTTCAAGAGCGAGTTCAAGCCCGCTGAGGACGACGACCCCTCCATTTCAGAAGGAGTGCACCGAGTACGGGGTGAAGACCGTGGCCCTCGATGAGCCTGCTTTATCGAATTCTTTGGGACTTTGAGCCGCGTAAGGGATTCTAGCGCCGAAGACTGGTTTCGCGTAAACGGCCGGCGCTCTCTAAGAGAAAAACGAGACGAGTTGAGCTCGCGAATATAGTCTACTTGTCGTGAGTTCTCGAATTGAGGAGTTTGAAATGCATCGACTCACTTGGTAGGTCGGTTTTTGCTCGATCGAGTTGGATGGCGGAGCGAAGTCGTGGGTTTTGTCCTCGGTCGGTAGCGGAACACCCAGAGTATCCTGACTCGGGAAGAATCGATTAGCAGACTCGCTTCGTGCTGATGGATGATTTGTGGAAACTTTCTACCTCGAACCATATCTCCAGCTTGAGGATATATTTCGCATTCCGGACGCATACCTTTGAGTAGACATGCGGAGCTCCGTTGAAGGACGCGTCGGCGGGGCTCGAGGCGACTACCCCGGGCTCGTTGGTACGGATGCTGACTCGAAAACCGTAGGAATCTGCGATCCAATTCACTACTCGAACGCGACCGTCCGCCTCCCTGAAGCCGTACGACCCTTGCCTCACTCCCTGGGCATTACCGGACTCACGACGGAACGATCCCGAGCTACCCTCGTCGATATCGTAGCCGAAATTGAAGTTCCCCAGGCCCTATCGACGGCGAACTCCGGATTGGCGTCACGAATTTGCGTACTTCGCGTCACAAAGAAGTTCAATCGACGTCTTTAAGTGCTTACGATGAGCTATAACTTACGTCTTCACTCCGGTAGTGTTTGGCATTTGGAGTCTCGTAGTTCGATTCGAAGATCTTCTGCGCTCTGACGGGGGCCAAAAGACCGAGACAAAGGCACATTATAGTTGTCTCCTGACGGAATCGGAAAATTATTTCTCAGGACATTCACTCCTCTATCCCTTAATCCTGCTTATTCCCTGATCGTCTGATCGGAGCTGCAGTACTCTCCGCCCTCTTCGAAAACGTTTTTCGATTTCGGCCGTTTTCTTATTCCGATAGCCGTGTTTGGAAACGAAGTTATATATTTTGCAAGCCCCCATCACGCGCTCTGTTGTCACCGCTGCCGCATTTCTTGAGCCCAGGATTATAATTGATGACAAAAGCCGCTGGGCTCCTTGGTCGAATGTCTCGTCCGTCGTGATCTGGGGATCGTTACCAGAAAACGACACGGATCATCTCCGAATTTCATCAGAGCGCTGCATACGAAATGCACTGGAGTTTATTGAAAGCCGAATGATTCATCGCCGTAAACTCCCGGGGTCCCGGTGGAATCACGATTTGAGACACCATGAGGGCCCCCATGGCATACGAGAAACCAAGGATCCGACACCGCCCAGCCCGTCGGGGAATCGGGCGCACGAGGAATCTGTGCGTGGCCCAGGTCCGCGCAGAATTTCGATTCCATCAGCCAAATCGAATCTCGCGAGCGCCAATTAGGGTACTTTCTCTCCGGAGTCGATGCCCGGAATCGTTCCCGGATGCCTCGACTCGTCAGTGCCTCGTGGTTCGTGATTAACCAGATCCTCGGGACCGCCGACGAGAATACCGGAATCTCTGTCTTCAGTCATAGATCTTCCCCCTGGCAAGGCATCCTGACTCGGGGCTCCGTGAACGGAGACCGCGCAGTTTCACCGAGTCAATAGAGGGGATCTATCTTCGCCGATCGTCAAAATGATTAATGCTCAGATGTTCGTCAGCGGTGGCTTTCGTAATAAATTATTGTGATCCGTCAAGATGAAGCACCGCTTCTTACGGAACGTGAACATTCGGAGGGCGACGCAACGTGGTGATATATGAATGGGTGCCTCTTCTTTAATCGATTCGTGCTCGTGGAGACATCGATCCCCGTCGACGGGACCACGAGGCGAGTATCTCTCCCCCGCACAGTGAGCGCTCGACGATTGCTTCTACCTCGCTCGGTTAGCGCATCAATCGTGGCACTCTGAGAAAAATGCGCTCTGTGGGACAAGGGACCAGGGAGCGCATTGCCCCTTCTCGCTCTTCGAGCGAGAGACACAATCAGTCTCCAGGAAAGACGAGTCTTCCCTGGGTACCCACAATGGGACGCCCTGACTTTCTCGGAAGTATGACATTTCGAGGTCTCGGAGGCTCCCTATGCACGGCTCACCTTCATGTCTGGTGTCCTCTTTGGAATATTTCACACACAGTAATCCCTCACCAAAACTCAAACGGGTGCGCGACCTTATTGTATTTAAAGCAACGCTCTTTCCCAGCGAGGGCAAAATCGTACTTGCTCCGCGGTCGGGTCGTTGATTGCATTGGATCGGAAACTGATTTCGGTTTCTGAACACAATGATGATGATGGTGTTGATGACGATACTCTTCCTCAAGTCCGTGCAAGAAGGAATGCGGTATGACGAGCAGTCGATAGAAGGCTGAGCGAGCGAGCAAACGAACTTCTCGAGAACTGTAACGAATGACCTTGGTGTAGGTCATCGGCCAAAATGAGTTCAACAACGCGCCCACCATCAGTCGGAACAGCTCGTAGGACAAAACTCTTGGTGGCGGTTTCTATGTTCGATTGGAAATCGATTAATATATGCAAAGTAATGAAAAAGCTTCAGTTCGATCGCGCTGATGAGGGATAAACGACACTGCGGTACTTCATCATTCCTGGAAAGTCCGCTGCTCATTATCCATCCAGAAATCCACAAATTACTGTTTGCATCGGATTGGTCGATCGCGAGAGAGTTATTCTAAATGCGGAGGAAAAACAAACGCTCACAGTGAAACAACCGGGTCTTCTGATCCATTGCCGAAACCGTCCCGGTCAAGTAGGTAATTATGAAGACTCATGTCGAGGTGCGCGATACACATACGCGCACGCTATTAGATGAGAACGGCAACTAGCGTAACGAATTCTCACTCGCGATCTGCATCGCAGTCAAACATGAGAGGGCACACGCCGAACCCGCGAAAAAACCGCAGATTTTTACCGATAGCTTGCAGAAGTCATGCTGTACTTTTCGATAGCTTCAACCAAAGCTCGGGTCGCCTTCTATCAAGATAAGCATGTTTTGCGAATTCCCGGCCCCCAGATGATTCGTGAAAATTCGTTGGAGTCACTGGAGGGCTTGCCAAAAGTGAGCTTCCTCCCAGACTCCCTGAGATCCGGGACCGCCCGACCCGTCGGAATGAATAGGCTCGATGCTCCTTTCGCGAGGGACACGGCGGCCTATGTGCAGCCAAACTATGACAGAAACGATCAGAGACGAAGAGAATAAGCTCACATACAATTGCATACTTATTCACTGATTGTGAATTGTGAGGATTTATTTTACCGGGTGAGGTCTGAAAATCGTGACTGAAGAAGTTCCTCGACTCTGGATAATTATCTGAATGGATGTACCCAGGAGATTTTCTAAATCCTTCTTGGCCCTCCCCTCAGACGACGGGCCCCATTGAGCTCAGTCTACTCCAAAAAGTGTGGTAGTTCAGGTGTTTGCCATTCTCACCAGTCATCCTCCGAGCAGCCATCAATGATGTGCATGGAAGTGGTGGTGAGGCTGAGTTCTCCTCTCTTTCGACGAATCTTCGATAGTCTCTGATCCCACGCTGAGCACAAAATTATCCCCGATGAAATAGGATCTCCAGTCGACTTTCGCGAAATATGGATGCTCCATTATATCCGCGAAGCCGCGACGTCTGCACCCAATCCGAAGACGAGGCTGCTCGTATAGAAGTTCCTTCAAGAATGATAGCTGATTCGCTTCTGCGTTTTTCGGCAGCTTGATAGGAACCGTTTTCAATAACAGCATGGTGTAATCAGAGTCGAGAGTCGGATCCAGCTCGAGCTTCCAACAGTAAATGCTCAATGGATGGTGTCGAACTATCATTTCGTACATCAAAATCCCCAAAGACCAATAGTCGACTTCGAAACTGTGGGAGCCGCTGCACATCTCTGGTGCCATGTACGGCAATAGGCCGCTTGCGCTGTAGCTCTTACTCCGATTGATAGCGAATTGGAAATCGATCAAACGCGCGTTACCCTCGGCGTCCACGAGAACGGTCTCGGGTGCCAAACCTCGGTAGATGATGCCCAAGTTATGCAGACAGCAAATAGCGAATGCCAACTGGAAATCAGGAAGAGCTCGAAATAAATTCTCGAGGAGAGGCAGTCTTTTTTTTTTTTTTCGGCTGACTCAACGTCTCTCCAACGTACCTGAGATACGATCTTCGCAATCATGGAGGGCTTGATGAGACCCTCTCCAATCAGCTCGTTCAAGAAACATCCGTTGAAGTGCTCGCAGATAAACACGTGGAACTCGTCCGTCTTATAATAGAACTTGAATGGGATGACTTGTAGACAGGACGCGGCTCGATGCCAGCATTTCTTCTCGGTTTTCAATAATTTCTCCGAGCACGCTGATATCTTCTTCACTTTCACTAGGGCCAAATGTCCCGTGAGTATATGTCTGACAGAGCAGACGACCTCGTTCGGATCGGACTTGAGCTCGGCGATGAATCGCATCTTCCTGAAGCTCCAGAAGGTTTTCGGCCCGCTGGAGTTGTGCAAGCCAACGAATGACAAGATGTTGTGGAGGAATGTACCTTCCTCAACTCTGTTGTCCGGTTTCACGGTGTTCAGCATTCCGATCGTTGTGGACACGCTCGTGCGGTTTCTCAAAGTGCCTGACGTCCGACGGAACGGGGATTTCACAGCGTTTTGCCCAACAGCTTTGAAAATCTCTTTGTGCAATTTGGTGTCGACGTCCAGGGCGATATCTGAAACGTCTTCATTCCTCGCTGAGCTTCGCCTCGTGGCGTCGACATCCTCAGCAAGCCTCGTGGCGCTCCGTGCTCGTTCCGAAGCCGTGTGACACATCAAGTCCATTGCTTCTAGGGCTCCGTTACGTGAGAGTCTGATCGATGGTGCTCGGCTCATTGTGGTCTGCTCACGAAGTTTGATGAGTGAAAATCGTATTCACTGTCGATCCGGGTACATTTATCGTGGTGACTTGATCCGAGAATAACCCATCCGATTAAGGATGTAGAACGGCAAGAAAACTCACATAGATACTGTTAGTGGTCTTCCAGCCAGCAATCAGATGCGAACATATCAGAAGCACTGATGAAGCCACTGAAAGATTCTCTTCACCTCTGATAGGCTCCGTCACGTACAGAAAACTTTTGGATACATTCGATCACTTCTTGAGGGCACCGATTGTGCTGCTGATCGAGGCCCGACGATCGGGAGTATGAACCCTTCTAGTGCGAGGATATTGTTCCCTGATCAATGAAGTGGTGTGAACACAGAGGGACACGATACGCGATAAAGTCCTCGATGAGCGAAGAAATCTGGAACTACCTGTTACTTCTCATATTCGATCTGAAGAGCTATCGGCTCACAGTCGTCCCTCAGGAAAGACTTCGTCGTTCACTGTTGGGTAGTACATGGTAATAATATTTCTGAAAATTCCACAATGCAGGTCTCATCTTTGATGATGCCTCGTTTATCCATTGTCTTACGTGGGCAAACCTGGACGGAGTCAGGGATCATGCGACGGGGGAGACTGTGCCAAAAAGCATTTTTACGCTGCTGCTGTCATTATTGTTGTTGTACATAGTTGTTTTCGTCATCGTTCTTGAAATGGCATGAGCACATGGATACCGCTTTATTGTTCACGGATCACGCTCCCTTCTTCCTTTGAAGGAGATGATCCAGAAGAACGCTGGCTGACCACGACCAAGCGTTTTTTTGGAAGAGGCGCTAATTGCGTGATTTATGGTCCTGATTGAATAGCCAACGACATCAAATAGCTCTCAATTACAACAGAGTCACAAGGTCAGGACCAGGGTTCGAACTTTCAGCGAAGAGCTCTTGTGGACTTCAAGCTAATCTTGATGACCAATGACTTCGGACCCTCCCCCGCTTGAAGCCTCCGTAGTTCCACGCTCACTTTCGAATTCCCCTACGGAGTGAATACGGTTCCATTGGACCCATCTTCTCTGAGCAAATGGAACTAACCCTATTCGAAAATGCATCTGCGGATATGGGATGCTCGTGGCTCTCGCGGACTCGCGGTAGACATATTCTTTCTTTCCGATTCCATCGATTCAGAATCCCTGGCGCTTGCCCCGGTGACTGATAAGAATACTCGCGCGAAGCCACTTTCACATTCTGTGTTTGTCTGAGCTGAAATCTGGAATCCACATCTCCGACGACCGACGAGCACCAGCCGAGACACCGGTCTCATCTGGAGCTTTGCATCGAGAAACACTTTCCGAGGCGCTGATTTCTCGCGTTCCTTTCCTACTCTTCTCCAACTTGTTTTATTATCCTCGAAGTCGACTGGTTTTGGAAGGGGCCACGCGATTCGACGCGACGACCTTCGAGAGATTGTCCCGACGCAATCGGAATGAATTCGAACCCCACCACACAACTTGGGCTCATCTCGGTTGAGCTCTCATTCCTGCTCGCTTTCTCCTCGATGAGGCATCCGAATGCAATATTCAATAATTTCCTAGCTTGAGCCGGAATACGGCAATTTCGGTTTTGAAATATTCGCTTTAATGAGGGGGGACAGAGAAAAATTGCAAGAAAATTCAATCTACTGCGAATGATTCGGCTCCATCTCATGACCAGGAAATGAACAAATCCAGAAGTATCTTGTATCTTGCTGTTTAGCTGAAGCGAGCCGAAAATGATTGAAACCAGGATACAAGTGCGAAGGCAAGGTCGGAGGATGAGTCTTGGGTCCACGCGCTCATTACCGCCAACATCATCCAGTTCTCATGACTGATCGGCGCGAAATATAAACACTGAGCCGGCTCTGTCATGCTGAGCAAACACTTCAGAATAAATACGATCCGGAAACGTGATATGAAAACACGGTATTGACACTGCTCTGCACGGCAGCCGAAAGCCGATGACTCTCTGGAAAGAGATAGTGGGTGAGGAATTTATGAATTGATCGAGCAGTTTGATTCCCATCTCGGATCAATTTCCGAATGAAATATGTAATCTAAACACAGAAGGGTGGATCTGTGGTCCGAAATCGGAGCTACCTCGCCGACTTCCGGAGCTCACGCCGCTCCGTCCAACGGGGAATGAGCCGGATTTTGTGAGAAGAAAATATCACAGTATCAAACTTTCTGAGCGGAAAAAATCAAGGGAGAAAAGCACGGCCAGCTCACAGAAGAAAATCAAGATGCCTCCGAGAGCTGCCCAAATATGTACCCTTCGATCTGAGAGAGACAGACTGATTGATCGCTCAGAGTCTGAAACGCTCTGCGGGATACAGGAATCGATTGAGTCGTCACTCATGATCAGAATCCGTCCCGTGATCAGTGATCACAATGGAGCAGCAATGACTCCTGAAGCGAATTAAGAAATTTAGACAGCCAATGAATTTCAAACTGGTCGTATATTAATCTTCCGCACACGAGGGAACGTATCCGTCGGGTTGCCACCAAAGAACGATTCGGGAAGCTATCGAGATATTTCGAACTCCCGCTGCCGAATTAGAGAGATCGACTGAGCGAGAATACTCCATGCTTCGAGGGCAAAATGATTTCGAGTCTGCTCGACCGAGAATATCATTTCTGGCGATCAGAAGGCAAGCATAGTGACATATAGGTCTGCCAGATCGTAAGAGCCTGTCCTCCGATCGTGCGATCCTGGAGATGGTGTGTCCAAAACATCACATCGCTAGATAGACCTGACTGGCATAACCATCCAATTTTCGTCTGAGCCGCCCGCTCAATGACTCAGACTGGAATCGGAATGATTCTGGGCAGAAGCTCGAAAAACAGCGAGATACATACGGTGGAGGAGGCGATGAAGATTCCGGAGGGGAGGAGACCTCTTGTCGAAGTTCCTGGTCCCAGACCAGCGTGAAGAGTCAACGGCTCGCAAACATCGACCGCCCATCGCGAAGGAGGCATAAATAGCTAGGGATTCTCAGCCGCTCTAACCAATGACGAGGACATTCGAGGCTCATGACCTGGCAGCTGGTCAAGTGATCAAAACGCTCTCCCTTCGGCATGTGGCATCGGAATGGAAACACTTCATACGTGAAAAGCAACAATATCCCTTCTTCGCTGATTTCGATGGCTCCCCGCGCGGAACTTCTGCATAAACGCTTTTGCTTGTATAGCGCGGGCCCTGGCAGCAACAGTCAGCTTCTTTCCGAAGAGCATAAATCAGATAACGTCCTTCTGGGGGACAGAGTGAAAGAGATGGCGGGCGCTCTCTGCTTTATCGAATTCGCCGACACAACGACAGGAGACAACGACAGGAATGATCTGTGAGAGTTGTTACCCTCAAAGACCTCCAACACTCTCTTCCGTCCCTCTTCCGTATTCTCTACGCTCTTCACTCGAGCGGCATCACGAGCAGGATCATCGCTCTCCTCCTTGATGAGCTGACGATCCGAAGCCAAGGGATCCGTGATACAACGAGGCAGCCGAAAGCGAATCATTTATCACCACTCACCACCGCTTGCCCACGATATTGCCCACGGCTGGGAGCTCTTATCCGCCAGGGGATCCCACTCTAACCGTGACTTCAATGCGAAATACGAATTCGGACGAAGAAAACAAACAAACGCACTCCTTCCACATCTCCTTTCCTTGGCAATGTCCGCGTTCATCAATTACTGCCGACGAAGTCGAAGGAGGAGGGATTCCATATCTTCGGACATGGAATCTTCGATCCCTTAGCACGCAAAACTTGCCGAGGGCGACCAAAAAACCGCTAGAGTGCAATTACAGCCTCATCCCAGAAACATTCATGCCGGACTCATCGCGCGCGAATTGATTACGATTCCGAGTCGAAACAGCTCTTCAGAAATGAGAGAAAGATCTTTTTCGTTTTCATCCACTTCTCATGCTCGGCTGGTCGATTCTTCAATTACGAACAGGATGGTCGGCCTCATCGTGTTTTCTGTATCGATACTCTGCACGCTCACGCAATTTTGATTCATATCGTTGAGACTTTTCGGAGGAAAATTGAAAAATCGTTCCCACCCCTGCGAAAATCCATACATCGAAGAAAATACGCCTAGACATTCGTTCCCAGGGTTCAATGAAGCTTGCTCTCGGGATCGCTTCAACGTCGCCCCTTCTTCGTCGATAGGAGCTAGAGTTCTCCCATTTTGTCGCTTGCGGGTTGATTCCCGTGCAGCGACCCCTCGGTGCGGTTCGTGGAATCTGCTCATGGCGCCGGAAATTACGAGAGGACAACTCATCGACAAACCATTCCTGCACGGGCCCTAGCGACAAATTCGTTGAGAAAACTCTCCTGGATTTGGGTTCTTGGGGGAAATTGAAGACTCTCTCGCGAGACAAGGCTGGATCTGATCTAGGCTCTAGGTCAGTCGATCAGAAAGCCAAAGGGTAATCTGAGGGTAATCTCCGATACCGGTCCAGTTGAGACCGATCGTGGGGTCCCCCGGTCGGGCTTCGCAGAGAAGATGCGAGCCATACACAGATCAGCGCGAATATGATAATTTTTTTTGAAGTTCATCTCACTTCGGCGACTATCTGCCCCAGAGCTTCTCATCGAGAATTACTGTCGCTGTCGGAGGAATTCGGGAGCGAAACACGATCGGTGACAACTTCATCCGCCTGATGATCCGAGTCCAGAATAAAACCCCGTGAAAAAGGAGAGTCGAAAAAAGAAAACATTGGTTTATCTTCTCAAGCGTATGTGTCGATCACCGGCTGCGCAGACATTAATCAGCTTCCGAGCCACGAAAGCAATCGAGCCAATGAAAGGCGAGGAATTCGGAAACCAGAAAAAAGCGAAGACCCCAAAATGTTATTTAGAGATTAATTCATGTAGAAATTCCCGTTTCTTTTCGGCTTACAAAGAGCGAATCTCCACAGGGGGTTGAGAAGGAACTTCGACGGGTTGAATCATCATCGGATGAACCTAAACCTTATCAAGACGGGCAACTTTGCCATGTAGTGATCCCTTGCGCTCCCCGTCTATGATTTTCTCTTCGTAGTGATTCTGGACATCGATGCGCTCTTCTCATACTTTCCGGAAGTCGAGTTTGAGTCCAGGCTGACAAGGTCGGTGATAAATCGGAATTAGACATGGGTCACTCCATCGCCTCCCCTACGCAAGTTCTCCCGTGTACGAGGGATAATTATTCTATTCAAAGGAGTTTCTTGCTTCCTCCTCCCTTGCGCATCAAGCCTACGCGCTTGTATCCATCCGGCCTCTCTGTCCCATCGATTTGCGGTCTGTCTGAGATGTAGCTCACTCAGCGACAACTTCTGAGCTCTTCGTCGGCGCACGTGGAGGGTCGAAAGCTACGGACGTCGCTCATGGGGATTTCGCTGAGATATTACAGCGAATGAAATCGGGAATAAACTCTTGATTGAAGTCGAGCTTCGGGAAAAATTTCACGCCTTGAGTTGTCGACTGTGTGTTCAAGCCGACCACGAGAACACGTGGGAGGGCCCGATCCGTAGGTCCCTTGAATGGGTTACGGTGCTGGACTGACCATTCGTTTCTTCCCGAGCGGGTTTGAGCGATGCATGCTCCGAGCAAGGGGTTGTTGGCAGGGCCGCAGAGAGAAATTCTGGGTCCGGGGGAAATTCGGACACGGGCCCCCCTCGATCATGGTCTGTGATCTGTCACTAGAGAAGTGGTGGAACGAATTGGTCAGAGCAGCAATTCCCTTTGCATGCATCTTTTGGAAAGGGGAACAATCTGGGACGCAGACAAAATTATTTGACTAAAGCCTGAGCTAGGGGCCCTTCCGGAAACTCTGGGCCCGGGGCAAAAGTTCACCGATACCCCCTATCTCGTCGGACTGGTTGTTGGTGACGAAGTTTTGAGTTCCCCCTTTCCATGATGAGAGCCAAGTGCGAATTTCCGTAGCGGATAGGAATGGAGGTTCTAAATACCCCGGGATCGACCAAGGCGATTTTTTATTGAACGCTCAGGGTGATTAAGAGTAGAGCGCTTGATCTGCAGTAACAAGAGATAATCCCCAACCAGAAGTTTTCGCCGGACCGAATATCCCCGACGACATTCTCCACGATCCTCTCCAGACTCACATCCCGGGGCTGTCAATCAATCATCCTAGATCGCAAAACTCTCTTTAGGAGTTTCTTGTGGGGGGCTTCATCTTTCAATGCGCGACTCCGGAGCCTACATATTTTGGGTTCTGGTGCCTTTGCCGGGGGAGGGGGAGCTTCTTGGGCTCGATCGACTCTCGGTATCGGCCAAGTGCAAATTACATCGAAAAGTAGATAATGGCACACCAAATTCGAGGTCTGCCACCACAGCGCTTGATTTCCTGAGGCCTGCGGGAGCTCGAATACGAAAGCGGCTTCAGCGGGAGCCTCGTTTTCCTCGGAACCCATCATTCGTCCATAATGAGTTATTATGAGGAGTATTCTACTGAAGAACATGCCCATGTGGTTATCTCGGGTGAGATTTTCTAAATTTCTCATCGTGCCTACGCGAAGCATTCGACTCAGGAAATAGAGCATGCTCGAGCCGTTGAAGAATAAGAGACGCAGCTGCAGATAGAGCAAGAGAATTCCTTCGCCAAAGCCGTCGACTTTTTCGATATACAGCCTATGGATCGCCCAGAGGTTCACGCAAATCATCGAGGAATGGAACACGACACCGAAGAACTGCAGGAATCTGGGGACAGGATTTCGAAATAAGCTCAGAGGAGGTTTCGCGAGAATTCACTGTCGTCCGAGAGCTCCATTCGACTGTATCAGAGAACGAAGACCCTGCATGCGTACCTCCTGAGGTTCCTTCGATACCTCGATGATATGTCTGGTTCGGTAGCGATGGAGTGAAGTATTCGGAACTTCGCTGTGTTTTCTGGACGAAGAAAGCGCTGAACTTTCTCCAGTGTTTCTTCCATCATTGGGAGCTGTCGACTGGAATTTTGAGAAATATCCCGGGTAGGGGGAATTCTGTCGAGCGTCGTTGTCGGCGATACTCCTCATTCATGATTCATGATTGCTCGGTGAGACAACAGAATCTTCTTTCGATAATAACGGCCGAATCCCCGTGCGGAGGTCTGTTCGGGGCACCAAGCATATCGCTTTCTAAGTGTGGATGATTTTTCAAGCAAGATCGATCCGACCGCATCTGACTTCGTGCTTCCGACTTCCGAGTCTGGTGTTCTTGCGATGCACTGTTTCCCCCGGCAAACGTCAGATTAACGCGACATCGTGTTCCGTCTGCTCAGTGGCGCATTCCACGATCCGGCAAGGCTTCCTGCCTTTGCATTCGACCCGGCTGTAGGATGGGAGTAGTGGACCCAAGCGGCACGATGAAGAGACAAACGAGACTGAAAAAGTCGAATACCAGCTGGGTGCAGAGAGCAGTTCCTAGAGACGATCATTTCTGCATCAAAACGACGAATCTGAATCACAAACCCCCTCCTCTCGCCCCCGCCCCGGCAGTGCCGTTCAAAGTTGGTCAAGTTCACCTAATTTTCGGCTGGAAGTGAATATTGGGCTTGAATCAGGGCAGGGGATATTCTTTCCCATTGCTGCTCCTACAAGTAATGAGGGCACGTGGAGCGGAATGCATCACGGGACTCAATCTCCCGGCTGGCTCGAAGAGCAACCAATCTTGCTGGCTTACTATCAGTGTATTCCGCGGTACTTCATTTTCTTTCGTGATGATCCCGTTTCACCGTTCCCCCCTCACCCAACTACGCCCTCCGCCTGTTTCACCGTGTTCCCGCTCCCCGATTCATTGTTTCAGGCGACCAGACCTGACCGCGGACTCGTCTCTTTGTTTTTCGGTTTTTCAGTTCTCTCGTTTCCTTAATCTGCCATGCATCCGCCCTTCCTCACTCCTTCCGTTTTCCTGTTCCCTTGGTCCCATTCTCCCGCACCCCCAGCTTTCTCCCCCCGAAGCACCCAGATGCGGTACGAAGAAGAGGGCATGAGTTCCGCAGGACGAAGAAGCTTCAGGATTGCTCTTGCACCAGATACGGAATGCATGAATGAGTAACATACCACTGTGATTCTTCAGAGCAGCCTACGCACTCCGTCCGCTGCTCTCTGGGCATGGGCTTATCGGAGAACATTACGTTTATCTACGTATCTACTCCTGTTCGCTATCGATTCTACGAGCCTCTTGGATCTTCGACTTGACTCGGTCGCTTATGCTGCCGCATTAGTCAAAACCTTGAGCTAGCGTGAACAAGGTGAGCTCTGAGGTTCCTATTCTCCTCACGCTGCTGCAATTCATGTATCTGGGATGTTCCCCGGAGATCCACTAGAGCGAAGATTCTTGATGAAGATTTATTTTCGTCAGTGTTCATCTCCCTTGGGTGTAGAGCAGTCACGGTTTCTTGGTGTACGTGTCTAACCATTCGACGCTCGCAATCATGAGATCGCTGTTGTGTTTCACCTTCGATAACGAGTGATTGTCCTCATACATGCGGCATTTCGCCTCTACGCCGCGTGCTCTGAGATGTTTGTAGAGTTTCAGTCCTTGACCCTTATCCACTCGAAGGTCTTTCGTGCCAAGGAGAAAGAGACACGGTGCCACGATCTGCCGAAATATATACACATATGTTGTTTACGCTCAGATCACACTCGACCCCGCAACTCAAGAATCGTGGACATCTTCGATAAGGATATTCAATTTTCATTTCATTCACCTTGCTTGCGAATCTCATGGGACTCGTCGAAAGCGCGCGGGCCAAATCGTCGCTTGTCGGTAAGCTGTCGTGTTTGAATTCGCCGCTGCATCCCGACTCATACCAATACCAGTCGGGAATGTCACTGGGACCTTGCATGGACATGTCGCAAACCGGATTCAAGAGAACAGCCGCCTTGAAGTCAGCAGGGTATTGTCCTGGAGGATATAGCGGGAAAATGAAGTTTAGTATTGCGAACTCGGCTCCAGTTGATCGGAGGATCGAGAGGATATCGATTTGTTTTCCGAGTCTCGAACCGAGCTCGTGAAAATGAATGAACAGACCGACGAGGTGGGCCGCCAAGAATCCACCATGGCTCCCTCCGAAAAGCACAAGGTCAGACACGAGCGACTTATCAACAGCTTTTGCGGCCTGGAGAACGTCCTTGACATCCACGTCTCCGATCCGTCCAGGCAAGCTTCGGAGGTTAGCCTCCCCGAAACCTAGCGAATGAGAATTCAAATCAATCTTCTCAGATGCTGCGAAGACGTCTCCCGGAGGAAATCGACAGCGACTTCGTCTCACCGAGGGAACCTCTGTAGTTTACGAACAAAACGCTGTATCCACAGCCAAGAAAGAGCTGCACAGCCTTGGAGTAGCCCAACACATTTGTCGCGTGTGGTCCACCATGAGGGAAAACTATCAGGGGGCGCTTTTCTCTGCTGCTCTCATGAATGAGAATGGCTTCAAAGTATTGTTCCGGTTCATCCACTGGTCGGAGCTGAAAGAAGAGAGGCCGTTGTGAGGGAGGTAGCGTGTAAATCCCGGGACTGCTTCGCGCAGCTGATCTTAACCGTCCTGGCGATGCGGGGGATGCATAAAAATAGTTCCCTCCGGAAGCCCCAAAGAGCGAGTGGAAGCGCTCTAATCGAGGCCAGATCCCGTAGGTTCCCCAGAGAGCCGGATTCGATGCCTGATGAACCGAACCAGAAATAACGACCTCGCGTATGTTTTCGGAATCCGGAATGCATTCTCTACAGGGAATATATACATGTATATATGACGAGTTTAACGAGTTATATCCATGCGTTCGTGTTCGCCTCATTACTTGCCTTCATGAGGTGCCACTCGACATGTGATAGCTCCTGTAGGCCATTCACTTCGTGCCACTCCACTGAGTCCTGCGCGATCTCGCCCACGACGACGTGAGTCTTCACTGAAGGCGACGACCGCGATGCCAGGATGAAACCCCCGTGGATGTCGAGAACCTGCAAACGTATGTTTGTTCACTGGCATCTCTTCTTCGAGGCTCAGTGGAACCTACGGGTTCACACACTTCCGAGAGTAAGGACGAATCGCTTCGGCTTAGAAGTCATTTCGGGTGATAGCAACTCACGGTCCAGCATCCGAATTTATCATCCAGTGTCTGATTGGTGATCCTGCCACTGCCGAGGTCAATCCTGAGGATATCCAATCTTGAATGCCAGATCGAATTCACAAGAGCCGTTCTCCCATCATCCAGTATGCACCCGCGACTCAGGCCCGCGAGGTAGAGGCCAGGAAAATCGTTCTCTGAAAAAAAATCGATTCGAATACATGACTTATGGTCCCTTGAGGATTCAAAAGATTCCAGCCCGAGCTGCGGTAGGATACCCGGAGGGACCTCCCGGACAGTGGCGGGGCACGAAGGAGGCAATGAACGGATGAGGTTAACATTTCTACCTTTCGGGTGGTCAGGTATCCCAACAACCACAACCGGCTCTTTCCTTGGAGAGCTGAAATCCACCCTCAGAAGTTCGGCGGCCATTCGATGAGGTCCCCCGATCTCATTCTGGAGGTAGATGAGAGTCTTCCCCGACAAATGCATCCGGGGGGAAAAGGCACATTTATTGAGAGCGGAAATCACTTCAAACGTTTTCAAATCGAAATCGTAATAGAACAGGTGTTGGCGTCGGTTGTTGCAGAAAGTTGACCCGAGTCGATATGGCTCATTCGGTCTCTCTACCGCGATGATTCCTGGAATGGAACACCTCTGGCTCAACGCACGCTTCCTTCGCATGTCTCGATGATCGCCCCCTTCATATGTGCAAAGTGAAACCCCGTTATGACGGACTGGGATGTAACTGACAAATGGCTCGGTCTCCTGATTCCTTGACCCCAGTCCTATCTCGTCCCATGTTATTCAACTCAGTTATAGCGAACCTAGTCTTGCGAGGCGGAAACTTATAAAAAAAATCCAGGATGAAATCCTCGTCACAATCATTCGCTTGTATGCATTCTGATAGAAGACAGGCTCGTTGAAGCATTCAAACAGCTCCTCAGATTCAGTCTGGGCCTCTCGGAGCAGGAACTTGGATTCAAAGGACCCCGGATGTAACGGACCGTTTCGGCGGGTCCCTTGGAGTCCGTCGTAACGGGGTGCGACTGTATACGCTCGTATGCTGTATCGTTCGCAAATGCTTGTATCCACCCACCTCTGCCATCAGGGGTGAAGATCGCCTGACCGAGACTCGAATCCGGTTTCTCGATGACCGTGGCCTCCATGACCGAAATGTCCAGAATTACGATAACGGGACAAACGCAGCCCTCGACTTGCTCACCCCAATCTTCCTTCAGCCTGAACGATTCACCTGTTCATGGACGGTGCGTGTTTTTCTGCGTCAGCTCTGATAATCTCCATCAGTTCGGAGTTTCTCTCCTCAGCATACCGATAGCGCTGCCCGCAGCGGGTTTCTTTGCGAAATACGATTCAGCCTTCGGCGTTTTTTTCTCAGCAACGAAGAGTAGCTTCGTTTCGTCCAGAGACCATTCCGTGGATGGTAAGTCTCCTGAAATTCCAAGTTAGGAATCATGATCCATGTCCATGGGCCCATCTGGAAACGAGCGCTTACGATTCTCATTGCAAGTACCCACCCTTGGTGACAATCTTCCCGTGAAGATCGGCGAAATCGCATTCGTAAACCCCCAATCGATTCTCGGCTCTCCAGATCTCAACGTACTCGCTCTTCTTGTCCCCGATTGTTACTTCTTTGGCCACTGCCTTCAGTTGGCTCTTCGAATCAGTCTCGAGAGAGAATATTCTGCAGGAAGATCAGACTCAGTGAATTAAGAAAGTTCGGATCATCGAGAGTTACGCGACCGATCGGCGTATATTCTCCCGGCAATGTAACGAGGAACGACAATTGAGGGACGCTCACATGGATTCGTTGAGCTCTTTGGCTGGCTGCATCAGTTCGAACTGGGGCTTTCCATCGTTCCTCACAGCGCTTGATATCGTATCGAAGTTGACTCGTTTTTCCATGTCGGCATCGATCAAAGTCCACGAGGTCGTCACCCTGATGTTCTTCGCGCATGCCCTCACTTCCCCGCCGGTGGGCAATGCTTCTCCGAACTGTCTTCTGTAGATCTTCGTCACCTCCTCAATTCGCTGGAGAACAGAAGATTCAGCAAGGGGAGAGGTTACGGAATAATAATACAAATATTCGATATTTGTGAGTAAGTTCTTCAAACAGCGCAAAATTCCACACCCGCATCAGCGCTTATCCAGCGAGCCTCTCTTTATCAATGATATTATTGGTTCTTCGAATGGCACACTAGCAATGCCCACCGAGTTCTCCTTCGCCGCATGCTGAGTTTTGGAATTCATCCCTCGCCTTGAAATTGAGCGAATCTAGTAGCAGGACCGCCGGTAGATGGACGAAGCACGTTTTGGCGAAAGATAGCAGCCGGCTTCCGTCAAAACAGCACGAGACACTCTTCTAGCGCCCCAATAGAATCCACCAGATCGCACGATTCCACAGGACATACCGTGGGCGTACTGGTCTTCTACGGGCCCGAGTTTCGACGGGATACAGTTGAGACGGCGAAAGATTCGGTTACAGTCAGCGGTGCTTGATCCGCGCACTATTTCCACCGAGAATCAGGTGCAGCTGACTGGATGCATCCCTAAAGACCTCCCGACTCCCGAGGCCACATCATTCCTCTCGTCGAAGGGTCACGAGTCTAGAAGAGGTCGATTCGTGGTCTTGGACCTGCCGGGATGAGCCCGAATGGATGAACGGCCATATCTCGGGGGATGGAATGCGCTCCGGAATTCCAGGAGGAGTTCAGGGAATCGGTGCCTGATATTGGCGGGTAGCACGGCATAATGCCGCTTCGGGAAACATGGTCACGTCGGCGAAGCCGATGTAGCCGCTCTCGAGCCGGCTCCGCGAGCCGAGAGCGGACGCTTGGTAATCGGTTCATATCCCTCTAAGGGAGCTCATGAATGAGGATCGAAGAAGCGATGGCCAGTGAGCGCACCGCGTCGGGAGCCTCTCAAATGTTGTGCTTTGCAATATCGACTTGTCATCGGCTTTCGTAATCGTAATAGCTATCGGTTGCCAGAGCTTGAGCTCCATTGAACCATTGCACACCCATTCCGCTCCTCGCCAAGGATTCCAACGGAAGGGACTCACTGAGTACACCGCTGTAATTGAGCTATCGGCGAAAAGTGTGCTGCCCATGCTGCCCCTGCTCAAGGGCGAAATTAGAAGATGCGACCGTCCACCAACAACTCATTAAAGCACGATAGATCTCGTATGCGGTGCAATCCAGCGACGAGTTCAGGTGTTCATGGTGATTGCTTTTCAGAAGTCCTCCCGACAGACATCCTATGAAGAATGCCCTCTTCAGGACTCTCGAGATTTGCCCAATATTTCCTCTTCGAAGGAAAGGGCATATAGTAGTTGGAGTTGGAGCTTGTGATTGTCCGATGCTTAATGGTACATTCTTAAGAAATGATGAGTCGATTCGCGTTGTCATACCATGTTTATTTCCGTCGAAATCAGAATATCAACTAATAACGGACTGGGGAACTCCGGAGACTACGCGATTGTTCTCGAGATTCTTCGTTCATCCTCGAAACATCTCAAGTTCACTCGCTGAAGTTTCTCCTCAGTGCCGTACTTCCACGAGGGCTAAGAGGGCCATAACCTGGGCTGGTGAATTTTCTGGAGATACGCTCCTGTGGGTCCCCCTCTCCCCTCCATGGTCAGGGTAGGCGGAAGCTTCAGATTAGCCTCACGATGCGGCGGCAAATCCTAAATTGGGCACTGTCCGTCCTGGTGGACGCCGTTCTCCGCTCTGAGGGTAGGCATGGGATGGTTTCGGGTGAAGACCTTCCAGGGGGAATGAAAGCAGCCCACGACTAGCCTGGTCATCTTTGCGGCAGCTTTTTTGAGAAGAGGAAATTTCGGACAAAATTCATCTCCAAATGTTTAGAGACGATGATTTCTCCATGGGGAAGTTTATTCGCTAATAGCCTGGAATCTTTCGCGGGGTGGAGCTACAGAGTCGAGCGGAGTGTCGTTGGGAAGCTGACGACTTGAGCGCCATTCAGGAAAGCCTTCTTCCATGACCGCCCCCGCGAGCTTTCTCTAGGGTTTTTATCCGAGTCCAAGGCACAATTCTTTTGATTGAGGTGCACAGTTGAAGACGGAGCGGGTGTCAGTTTTTTCTTGAAGCTCTCTCAGCTTACCAATGCCTACCCTCTATAAGCGGAGATCGGCGTCTGCTAGGAGGGACTTCTGACACGTCTTTGTTCCTCAGATCTTGACGTGAGGACGTCTTGATCCAACCTTAGCTGCCTTTCCGATGTATTTCTACCTCCATCTAGCCGTGACTCGCTGCCTCCTACGGCCTCTAAAAATTCGGTTCCTATCAAAGGTAGCGACAACCACATCCCAGCGTCAGATAGAGAACTACTGGGATTTTTCTCCGCTCGAAAGCTATGTGAGCGATAATAATGTTTGCTGTTCCACTTACCTCCGAATTCAGCGGGAGATCCGAAAAGTTATGGAACGGATGAAGGCTGACGATGGGAAACCCGACAGGATGCAGTGGTTATCGAGGACCTTGGACGCGAAGTACATAGCCTCGATCATCCGATGAGGCTCTCGAATCCTGAAGTCTCATTGAGGTCGAATCATTATTCGTCAGCTTCGAGACGGAGTTTTCAGACCAGCGTCGATAATTTAGGAAATTCGGAGCGAATCGCGTGAACGGGGGAAGGGGACGGAACAGGCGAGTGCTCGGCGACATCTTCGGCGAATCATGCCTTAGGATAGCGATGCATTCATGACGGAGAAGAGCCGCGAGGTCGCCGAGTGCGATAAGGATGTCATAGACTCGCATCGGGGATTCTGGAAGTATTTGATGAAGATTCGATAGCTTGGGTCTACCGGGGAAATTGGCGGTCTCGAGGACAATCATCGAGACGGGGACCGCACCCAAAATTGAGCTCATCGACGTTCTCGATATCGTGTCCGAAGTCGAATTACGCTCTTACTCCTCTCACTTCGCTCTCGAAGGGTAGGGAGCGCCCCATCGGGCTATTCATGAACGACTCACTAGGTCAGAAGGCTGGTTCCTCTGTTCGATCAACAGTAATGCGTGAGACGATGTCATGTACTTGAGGGTTATGTCATCGACGTAACCTGGCCTCTGTATTTTTCGACGAGTTGACGCAGAATATATTGAAAATGAACGTTATTGAGCGCGGGACAACAGGTGGCTTGTCTATGCTGCTCAAGGGCAAAAGTCGAAGCTCCGGGCTCTCGTCAGAAACTCATTATTATAAGATGGCTTCCGTATGCGGTGAAATTCAGCGACTATTTCAGGTGTTCGCGGTGATGGCGTTTCAGAAGTTTGCGATACTCATCTTAGGGATCCTTGAGTCCTGTTCTCCAGCAAATCGAATATTGATACGATCTGTCGAGTATTCCTCCTCCCAATCCATCCATTGGTCTCAAATTTTCGACTATTAGATGCGGTCCGCTATCCCCAACGAGGACATTCGTTCACAGAGCCTCGCGGAATATGCTTCGTTCGGTGATTCTCCTGTCTCTTGCAGCTCTGGCTGTTGCCGAGTCTGAACTCGAATGCGACGGTGAGGCTCTCGGAGCCGACCCCAACGCTGCCTTGGAGTTGGGAGACCGCATCTCGTGCGTCTGCACCACAGACGATCGTTGCGGCCGACTCAGAACCAAAGTCTTCGATAACGGCCTCATCTTCACGGCTGGTAAGATAGGTTTCGCGGTTGTCGAGATCGAGGACGATCACTTCAAATTTTTCGATGGACATGAAGTGGTTGACGGCCTCATCAGTTACCCTGTCAAGGAGGAGAAATACATCGTCTACGTCCACTGTTACGACATGAAGCCTGACCCCAGATACGTGGAGTTCAACTCGAAATCTAACGCCACTGACTCCGTTCTGTCGGAGTTGAAAACCAAGTATGGAATTAACGTCAATCCCGAGACAGTCAATGAAGGCTGCTGAAAACTATGGAGGAATCCCCCGTGACCGAGGACAGTCGGAAAGAATGGAAGAAAAAATTTCGCACTCTGTTTCTGCACTTGGGAGGATATGGATAAGTGGAATGCGGGCGGCTCCATTGATACTCCGACTGAGATATCGCTTTCTTCAATAAACCTTTTGAATACTTTAATCCTTTCAACGACTCTCGAGACTTTTCCAATATTTCCACTCCTAAGATAAGCCTCTGTGGAGATGAAGCGGATGATACGGAGGAAAGCTCGCCCTCGGCTGAATAAGGATGTGCTGCGGGTATCCGCGACCCCATTGTCTTCAAAACTGATTCAGACCCCAATTTGAGAACTTAATTGATTCGTCCCAGGGGACGGCTCGTGAAATGAGCCTTGATTTTCCGTGAGATCCCATGTCGACGCGAGCAACCCGTTCCGAGCAATGAGAGACGACATTCGAGATCGATCCTCTTCCCTTGAACAACGTGTTGAACGCAGCGTAGTGCTCGCGAGCGAGATTCGCAATCGGCGCGTCGATCCCTCGATGCTTCACGAGAACCTCGGGGAGGAATCGTTCGCAAAAGGAATCCATGTTCCTAGGTCGAAGCTAGTCGTCCACGTGATTATTCGTAGATCGAGTCCTGGTTCATGAATCGGAGCGAAGCCAAAAAATAAATGTTCGTGGAAGGGAACTTTTTCACGCGGGCTTTGACCGTATAGTAGTCTGATCGATCCACAGATCCATTACAGATTTTTCCAAGAAAGGACTACTCCATTGTAGACACATCATTAGTGAAGGATGGAAATTTTTCCCGACTTTTCTTGGAATCGTTCCTTATCCCAACACGGCCGTAGAGATCCAATAGGTTTTGGAGAAAAGGAAAACAGCCTCCTACGATCACATAGGGGAAGCTCCCGGGCTGGACATTGATCTCATCGTCAAAGGGCAAGGAATTCACAAACATCAAGGAGGCTGGAACGTGCTTCGGAATCCAGGAAGAGGTCTAGGGGAAGACTCGCGGCGAGCGGCTGATCGGTCCACGGAGCTCACACAACCGTAACCCAGGTGGCACTCTGGTGCAACCTCGAGACCTATCAAAAAGGAGACAAAGACTGAGAGTTTTCCCTCAGAGATTCGATTCATCCAGGTTGACCGAAATTAATCACGACTTGTGTTTCCTCAAATGAATCGGAGATTCAGCGTCTTTATTGGTCCTGGGCAGCGTCGACATAGTACATTTACCAGGAGAGTGAGGCTTCCGCGAGATCCGGCATGCTCAACATTTAACACTTCTGCATCCAAGTTGGGCAAGTTTCGTGACAGCAGAGATCCGAGGGCGCAAAACTGTTCTTATTTAGAGTCCCGGTGATCTTCGACACCCTCTGAGAGCAGCACTTGCCATCAATCTTTCCGTGAATAGCGTAGGTCTCGCTTCCGACGAATCCGCTCTGTGGGAAAAGGAGAGAAGACGATATCCAATAATTCCCTCCACAACTTTTGAACGGTATACTTTCCTCGGCACTTCGGGGGGTGAACCGAGCGAGCCGACCCGGAATGCAAGAAAGATCGAAAACTTACAAGTTTTGAAGAACCGAGAAATTCTGCTCCACTGCCAAGACCCACAGTCTTAGCTTCGTGGTTCGTTTTGTCGCAGTCGACCTTAACCCAGCCGATGTCTCCTGATGTGAGGGGCACTCCGAAATCGCAACCCTTCTTGGCTGTCCCCAGAGAAGAGCTCTGGATCTGGGCCGACGCCACGGCCACCAAGACACAAAGGATTGCAGCGCGCATGGTTCTGCTGGAAATCATGGTAAATCTTCATGTCGGACTCGGTTCTGACACCGATCCTGACCTCGATTTTTGGAGGATCGAAACGGTCGGAACACATCGAGTGAAGAGCACATAGGAGTCAGATCCTTGGATAACGGAGCCAAGGACGGAACTTGGTTTGACTGGGACACGACATAGGATAAGAGCGAAGGAGGGAAGCGGGACTCAGTCAATTCGCATTCGACGGACGACGGAATGTACCTTTCCGTAGGTGGAGTCAGTGCGGAAGAAGATGCTTCGAGATCCGGTTCGCGGCTTTATATATTGAGAGATGAACGTTTACAGAGAGGTAAACGAGTCCCTGGAGAGGAGCGGAGACCGGTTGAGCGCGGGAGAGAGCGTCTATTCTCGGAAAGCAAACTCTCGATCCCAACGTCTCCCGTCATGAATTCCCCTTCCACTTCTTCGTTTCCTGACTGAGCTGTTCGAAAACATCGTGTGCATGATACCACCACACGGCACAGCGAGATACAATATTTTCGAAGGGCAGTGGTCGCGGCTAACATTGCGACGCCCCAAGGCAGGAATTTCCCCGTTCCACCCGGAGAGGCACTTGAACACCTGGGCGGTCTAGGCGGATGTGCTCACGAGTTCGCCAAGCCCGATCGGAGTCTATTCACGGTCGTCGAACGCCAGACCTTGGAGCACACGATGGTGTGGAGGGCCAATTCGATGATTCCCAAAATGAAGCCTGTCTTCCAAGAACGCGATACTCGACTGCAACTCTCCCGACTCTCTCATTCACATTTTGGGAGGTTCCGAATGCTATGGAGCTTCCTCTTCGAAGACGAATGACCACCCTTTATCCTGAACGGCTCGTAACGAAGCTTCATCGATTCCCAGCCGAATGAGCGGGACAAATATCAAGAGAAACTCACTCCGCTTGATGTTTGGGAAATACTTGTATCCCACACCAAGCCGTACTCACGGATAAGAAGCGTCGGCGACGGATTCCCAAACGATTTCCAGCGCTCCGAGAAAAGCGGAGCGTATCGGTGCGAGAGGCACCGAGTTCGAAGTATTTTTGACGCTTTTCACCGGAAGACCCTCCGCTCGAGGACTCGAAGTCTGTGTTCATTCGATGCAAATGAACAACGTCCCGTCATCCCCGTTTCCGCTCTAGGGGCAGCGGTTCTTTTGTTCAGTCTAGCCTGAACAATCTTCTCCAAATCATCCAGTTGGATCAACAAAGGAAATAAAAGACTCTACATCGGTTTCACGTTTCCTCGATGCTTTCATCCGTCATCCGTGCTATGAGAGCGTTTTGTCTAGCACGAATGTTTGGCCCCGAGCTGACGTTCCATGGAGTCCACCATTTATTTGCATGAGATACCGCTTATCGGCGGGCCGAAGTTGTACGTTTCATATTTCAAAAGCCCTGTCACCTTCGAGCTGTCATTCCCCATTGCTTTCGAATCTGAGGCGTTCCTCTCCAGGGATAATCTTCGAGAACAATCCCCCCCCTCTCCCCCACCGATACCGCACCACACAGGACTGCGGGGGTATCTTGGCGGCGGAACGATGCTACATCTGATCTCAACGCAAGAGAGATAGAAATGTTCCAGCCGGCGGTGCATGTTCCGTCGCCTTTTCTTGACGCTGTTTGGACTGCCGATACGAAGTAAGCGAGTGTTTCCGGAGCAACCGCTAACCTTTCCGATGCGATCGGAGCTTGATGAATAGGGAACCCATGTTTTCTCTTGTCTGCATGAAATATTTGAACAGGGCTCCTCATTGTATCTCGGTCTCTCACGAATATGATGGTCCCCCGGGTCGGACCGTAGTTTCGTAAACACCATCGCAGTGACGCAGACCCATCCGAGGAATCCCGCGACAACATCACGTCGCGATGGATTCGATCCGAACGGCTCGGCTCTTTTGCATTTTTCGAGCAGTCGTAATGGGGACCATGGCCCTGACTGCATTTGCGGGATCGATAGTCGTCATCGTCAGCCAACTCTCTTCCGCGCACTGAGCTCGTGAACTTCCGTGTTATACGCGAATCTCTAGGGCCCCATGCGGAAACGGATGACTCGTCAGGGAACACCAAGCGAGAAAAGTCGCAGAAATTAAATTCCTCGAGAGTCAATCCTGTTCCCCGTGCGACTCCGCAATCCCCCGAGCAATCGCCAACAAGACAAGCGAGTCCCTCACCCTCCCTGTGTTGCCATGGTCGCCGCAGACTCTACGTTATCCTGCTGCCGCCACCAAAGTTCGCGACAGACAGACTTCAGGGTTCGAGCACAATCGACACGAAAGTGCTTCGCTTCTTCATCGCAGACTCAGTTCGGCAAAAATATTCATTAACTTGTGTCGGCTGTGCTCCTCGATCCGCTTCGGACCATCACACCCGCTACTGAAATCGCCGCTACTGCTACCGCAACTACGAAACTGGCCGTTTCGGATGTTCTATTCCGTAAACGGAGTGTTTCATGAGAGAATCTATGAACGTGTACGCTGAAAAAAACTCCTGAAGTTCCCAAGTTCCTCGTCGTGACCGCGAATCGCTGTGCAGGCCTCACACATCGCGAGGATACCGCGCTTCCGCGAGAGAGAACGAGGTGCGTCGGAGCGTGTCCTGGTAAACGCTGGGCCCGTGACCCACTTGATTACCCCCACTTCCGCATCTCTCTGCCTTGTGCCAGTTCGCCCTGGCGCAGTTTCGATCGGACCCAATGAGTCGGTTTACTTGAAGGACTTGTGGTTTCGTCCGCCGTATAGCTGAGGTCCGGATCGCGACCTGGGTTTGTTGTCCGTTTCCAACCCCATCTGGAAACTCAGCAAGAACGCCAACAAGTGACAGCCTCAGCCATCGGCAGACAAGGATTGGAGCCGGCGAGTACGAAAGGATCATTCGGTCACGCCATCGAACCGAAAATTGTGACAGTGGGAACGATCCGTCGTCACGCGCCTCCTGATCTCAATCGACGGACTGTGAGAGGGAATATCCGTTGAGAGCCGACTCCACCGGAGGATCGCGAGAAAGTGGGAGGATATAAACTCACGGAGGAAAGCGGCAGCCATGGCCGACGAAGAGAAAGGTTCGCTAGAATTCTGAACCAGCCTAGCAGGCATAGTGGCTTGGTTGGGTAGGTTTGCACCCAAAATCGCACCGACAGAGGAAGGTCCCATCGTCAAGAAGGTCCGCTTCCAAGGTAACCTAAAATTGAAAAATCTGAGCGACTAATAGCGAGTCGGTTGTTCGAGAGCCGGCAGCCTGGGGGATTTTTTCTTACGTTCCGGATAATCCGAAGCCTCGGTCCCGTTCGCCGCAGAAATTTCTAGAGCCGACCTGCTTCCGATCGCAGACTAGAGTAGAACTTCGAGCTTTCCCCTCAGTGTAAGGCTTTTTGATTTCAATCGATGACATGTTCGCTCCCGAACCATCGCTTTTCCTATTAATGCAGCCACCCCTCCCTCGCTTTTCTAGACAAGCCGTTCTTGACTTGCCCCCCCCCCCATCCGATATGGTCTCAGGTTTTAGCTCCTATGATCCACTTCGATCTATACGGCTTCAGTAGGCCTCCTGCCGGCGGGCTCAGTCAGCGTGAATTCCGTGCTTCCTGGGCTCATGATTGACGCCTCGCTGATCCGGATGAACGACTCTATTTTCGTTGCCTGATGATTTGACGAGTAGAAGGCACAAGGAGAACGCGGGATGAGCGGGACGCAATCGAAAGCTGCTTAGAAATACCAGCTTCCACATCCACCTTTGCATGACCCGAGCGCGGCACTGCGCACTGAAAAATCCACGCTGATTTCTTGAATTTTAGAATCTCCTAGTTTCCGAACATCATCGATATACCTGTCCTCGGCCTGAAACCTGAACCGATATACCAGCGGGATAGTTATTGTGAATAGTTAATCGACGACGGGCTCCTGCGCAGTTCATACCGAGTTTACAATCCGGATATCCAGGAGACTTCTCGCGTCAGCCTTCGGAGACGCATCCGGTACGCTATCCGAAATTACCTTGTCAGATTCAGCCCACGAGAGGAGCAAGAACCAGCTCACTCGGTTATATTCTCACTCGGGTAATCCACATTATTTCCCGGAATCTCGGCCACCGAGTCACACGCTTGAGCGACCGTTCGCAAAAAAGTGTCGCCAGGCCCCCGGCCGAAATGGTTCCCGGAACAGATTTTGCCTGATTGCTCTCATCGACCCTCAATCCTCATACCGCAAGAGATCCCTCGGGAGATAGTGACCTTGACGATTGACCCTGGAAGGTTAAAGTCCGAGGAGTGTAATTCCGTGTTTTGATGCAGAATTTTCACCGAAAGTATCTTCCAAAATATCAATCATGCCCGGACGAGAATCTAACGCAGATCCAAGTGAGATCGAGTGCCGAGCTGTCCAGTTTGGTTTTTGAGATGAACTTTCCCATTTTCCCTCGGTACTAAACTCACCCGATCGATAAAGAGCTCGAAATAGTCGAAAGAACGCAAGCGCATATCCCGAAGGCGGCACAAAAGTCTCCGAAAGCTACGGAGCTCGTGTTTCGCCTGAGATCCGCTAGCATTGCCATGTTCTCTTTGTGTATGCAATATGCATTCCACCCGCTGCAAATGAAGCGTGAGGCTCGCGAACGTAGCGAGTCGAAGTTGAGCCGTGAGATTGCGAATTCCTCTCCTACGTCACCAGAAGGTTTGCCATAGGTATCCTCGTACAGTCGACGTAGTTTCTCTGTATCTGTCTCAGGAGTACATTCAGAGTTCTGGATCATTCCGAGAACAATCAAATACCATGAAGCTCTGTGCACACGAGGCTCGCCGCAACTCCGACTTCCGTGTGGTGAATAAACACAACCTCGACCTCTGTGGATGAAGACGTCGCCCTATGCAAAGGCTTCTCCGATCGATTCGCTGGTCTCTCGCAAAAAGCGTTCACTCTTCGACTTCCTCATGATCGACCGTTTAGTATTTACGTCCGGGATTCTTCCTCCGGGCTTCCGTGTCCGGCCATTCTTAAATTTGAGCTCCATGTGCCCGATTCGATCATGAGCCCTAGAAGCGCACTGCTTCCGAAGCATCACGACGAGTGGGTCGAGCCAGCGAGGCAGGATGAGTGAAAACTTCGGAGTGCGCTACAATGAGGATATTCATCTCGTGCAAAGTCGTCACGGCCCGTGAGTTCGTTTGAGGGAGGGAATATTCGGTTGAGCTTCAGGATTCCTTTCGTAGGAATGGCGTCTTCATTCGAGCTTGGACCGATCTGAGGAACCCTGGCATTTCAGCTTCTCTGCCGCCTGCCCTCCCCACGAATGGAGTCTGTCAGATCAGAAAAATTCGCGAAACGTCGCCATCCGTGGGAAATTCGAGTCCTTTCGCACGAAGCGACCCCCGAAATTCGGAAAGCTCGTTGACAACCCCCAGAGGAAGAAGCCGTCGATTTTCCGGAACTCCTCGATCGTGGAGTATGATTCTAAGGAATGGACGGAAGGGACTGAAACACTCGAGGGATCCGGCCGAGCATCACAAGAAAACTGCTCGGCAAAGTGTTCCAGCGAAGAAGATTCAGGAGGCCTGACTCAGGAGATTCAAGACTGCGATCGACCCGGAGAGTCGGGAGAACACGTCGAAAATTATGCTGTTACCCCAGAGTAGGTTTCGAGAAGATTCGAAAACACGATAGGGAGACTTGGCGGTCGACTTCCCGAAATAGCTCGGCGGAAAATTTGAAGGTTGGGAGCTTTCATTCCAACGACGGTCGGCCCGTTGTCCACTCCTCCTGAAATGCGCGGAGTTATAGAGCTCTCCGAGACGAGACGAGTGTCATTACAAGTATCGTTGAGTGTTCTTCCGAGTCTCGAGCGTGATTCCTGCGTTTCTGTTTCTGTGTGCAGGTTGATGGGAGCACGGTCAGCCTGCGGTTGACCTTGTCCAATATCTTGCAATGTTTGCTGTTAAACTTGAATCTGTCCACGCTGTTGCGGTTCTCGCGATATCTTCCTGCAAAAAATTATCCCGCAATGAAACCCTCTCGATTTGGTGCCGGTTTCGATCCGACCCTCTCACCCGTGATCTCCCCCCGGGGCCTCGCTCTTCCTTTAGCGAAGTCAGTGTACCCCGGACTCCTCTCAACGGCCTTAGGGATTCCTGGAATCGAAATCCACGAAAGTTTGTCGATTTGCAGCTTTCCCGTTGTTATGGCATCTCAGATGCCAGAAGAATCACTCCGAGTCGAGAGAAGGAACCGTCGAGCTGCCGTCACTGTCGCTCTGAATCAAGCCAACGACGCCTTGCGGAGTCCGGACTCGAGCGTGGAATACCTCAGTATTCTACAGGAGAAGCTCACCCGATATCTGACTGAACTCGGTCAGACGGATCTAGAGTACAAGCGCTTAATCAAAAATGATCAGCTCGAGGAAGAACTTCAGCATCAGCGAACACTCCAGGATCGAGGTGCAGAGACCATTTGCAAGCTCAAGTTGAAAACTGACGGTCTCAGACGATCTCACAGTCCTTCGACAGCGAGTCGAGAAGACGTAGAACTTGAAAAGCTCGTACGCTTGTTGGAGCTGTCACCAGCGGCCCTCGCCAACACGGAGTATGGCAGAGCACGTCGCCGCAAAGAGGTCAAGGTATGTTCGGAGGAATTCGGTTCCTCAACCTGGGAGATCTCGCCCGGGAAAAAAATTTCCTTTGCATTTTCGAGGCGGCGCTGACGGAGATTCCAACTGTTGGCAGAACCTGGACACCGGTGGCATTCGTCGAGGTATCATCCCTCAGCCTCGGAAAAGTCAAGTAATGCCGTCAGCTACGATCAGCGAAACGATTCCCGAGAACCCGGAGCTCCTTTCGTGGAACGCACGTCGTCCTTCCACAGAACTCCTCGCGAAAAATTCTCGCGAGAGGATCTCGGACTGCTGTTCACTTTTCGGGCGGGATCTCACCCGCTGCTGCGATAGAGTCTACGATTTCAGCGCCGCGACGCAGAGTAAGACGGAGGCGCGAGAGGCCAAGACTTCCTCCATCGTGTGTCGTTGAATTTGTGTTAGTGGCGTGATGATTGTACTCTCGATGCTTTACTCAAGTCGGGAACTTCAATCCGGACGAAACCGATAAGATCGTTACGTGGTTTGCTGTCGACGTTTTGTTGTTATGGTCGTCGAGGTCAACTCCACCCTGAACGTGCCCCACGGGTGATTAGTAGACGTTCGCGGTTCAAGGTTGAGGTGGCTGCCATTTGAGAGACTGCACTCGCACGCGCTGAAACTGCATGCTCTCCGAGGACGGAGTGATTAAGGGCTCCATCGAGATTCCCATGCCCGAGATCAAGGTCCCGGCTGATGTGCTAGATGCTCGCATGATCCGCGCAGGTTCCTGGGGAGGATTGCGTGGCGAATTGAAAACACCGAATAGTCACACCATCAACCAAGGCATAACACCGTTCCGAGTGGATCTAAATTTTCGGATTCCTTGCAGACGCCAGCATGCTGACGGCCGGTGGACGCTCCGTCAAGTATGTCTTGTTCCTGGCAAACCTCATCATATTGCTGGGAGGGATCGTGGTCTTCTCTGTGGGGGCATGGGCTCTCGTCGACAGCAGCTTCATGGAGAGGCTGCTCGGCAGCGACATGTTCGCAACGTCGGCTGCGACGTTAATGGCCGCAGGATGCATCGTCGTACTCGTGTCATTGCTGGGCTGCCTCGGCGCTTTCAAAGAAGTCAAATGTCTCCTTATAGTCGTAAGTTCACTGCTGGGTGTCAGATCTGGTCAGGATCTCGAGGCTTCATCAGCTTCCCACGATCCAGAATCCGCGATTCGGAAGCCAAAACCTCACCCGAAAAAACCTTATCAAAATCGATCTCTTCGTCGCACATTATCGCCTCTTGCTTTCTTCTCCTCAATGTGATCTCGTTCACCATACGACCGAGTTCTCATGATGTATTGGTGCCTTCGCCCCAGCACTTCAAGGGATTCAGGATTTTCACCGCCCAACCGGCTACATACTCTGAGATTATTATTATTCGTGAATCGATGACCACACTCCCTCTGATCAACCACCCCTCCCCTTTCTGCTTTGTTCAAAACTTTAATCTCCTCTCGGCTTGTCGAGGAAGATCCGTGATCGTTGCCGTCGGCCCTCTGAGCCGAATGGCTAGCTGGACCAGCCAATGCAGAATCGATTCGGCTCGAGCCCTCCATCTAGGTCCGTTTCTCGGGGCTCGAATTCAGCAGACGGTCGGTGAGATCTCGCGTATCAATGCTCGACTCCACAAATGGAAAATCAATCGAGCTACAAGTCGATTGCACTTCTGATCTGTCCGAAAGAGCTCAAATCATTCGCGGATACAAAACAGCACCAGCTCTATTGATCGACTCAAGCGCAAGATGAGAGATTCCGAGAGACATCGGCGACCGGTCTCCCCGTGCGAAACCGAAACGGTCGATGGGATTTTTTCCCCGGTGGAGCCCTCGGCGGCGGGCAGCTGAGCATAGGACTAATGACAGAACTTGCGACGTCCCTCTTGTCGATTCCTCGTCGGAACAAGGTTGCCCAAAGAGCTTCATAGTATTATAATGAACTAGGTAGGTACCGTAAATATTCCAGTACAAGCCTCTCTCCAATAGTGGCCCGTCTCCAATAGAAGCCCCTCGGCGGGATTCCCGAGTCGAATAGAAGCCCCTCTGCGAAGGGGTTCGAAGTAATAGAAGCCCGGGCTCGTACATATTGGAATATTTACGATATGTGAGTGAGGAGTGAGCCTCATTGTCAAATCGGACCTCTGGCTCAATCTCTCAACCCTGACGAGCCTCCGACATGAAGCGAGCTCCTATCGACGTCCAACAATCAAGGTTTCGTCAGCCCTCATAGATCGATTCCTCGTAGAGAATCTCGCGGAAAAATGAACTGTCGCAAAGTTCCAAAGTTTCCTTGGAATGTCCCCACTAAAAAGTCGGAGTCGATAGATTCTATCGCTGCGCGACTATCGATTATTCCCCTCATAAAATTCAGCCCGACCGTACCTGAATATCGCCCAGAGGCTCCGAGCCTATCTAGGTCCTCCGCTAGGAAAGAAGATAGACGCTCCGCTTACGTTTCAGTACTTCCTTCAACTCCTGATTGTATTCGTCATAATGTTGGCCGGTGGCGTCGTCGGATACATTTTTAGGGGAGACGTTGATAAATCCGTTTACAAGGCCATGTGGGAATCGATTCCGCTCTACAACAACGACACAGCAGTCACCCACGCCTGGGACGGAGTCCAGAAAAATGTAAGCGAATCCAAACAAGTGCCGGACCCGAGCCCTCTACTAAGAGCCTTCTTCAGATCAGATCTCTTGATCTCACCTTCTCCTTGCAGTTCATGTGCTGTGGTATGCGCGACAAAGATAAACCAAACGAACGACCGCTGGCCGCCTGGAAGCGGAACAAAAGCTTCAACACCAATATTCGCGTACCTAACTCGTGTTGCATGAGGACTGAATGGCTTGGTGGTTGCAGGAAGAACCCAACTGAACGGGATACTTATATGGAGGTAGAGAGTCCGGGCGTACCTCATGAAGATTTTTTCCGGAACGACGAATATTCTGCAGACAGTCGCCGGCTGCCGAATGGCCATACTGGGGCGACTCTCGCATCCTGAAGGGTTCTATTGCTTTTCCAGGACTGTCATGTGAAAGTTCGAGATTTCATCAAGAGTCATGCTTTAGCTTTGGGAGCGGTTGGTATAACTGTGGCTTGCTTAGTTCTTCTCGGCATGGTCCTGTCTTGTGCCCTCATACTCATCATAGAATGAAACGAATCGACACCGAAGAAACCCGAAGCGGACTCCCCGATACCGGGGGAACCACGAAACCTCGAGCAAGGGATGGAGAGGAACGATTTTTGCCAAGAGGTGAGCTGACAAGAACAATTCCGTCGTGAGCTGAGGACTTCGAACCTCCGTGCGTTCAGACCTCGAGCGAGAGGGTAGCTCACTCCCTCAAATGAGATATTCACCTACTCTCCTGCTCTTCCAGATCCCTCCGGGGAAGGCCCAATTCCACAGACCTTTGACGAAGGAGCAATAAGTGTGATAGGGGAGTGGAATCACTCCGATCCGAGAGCTGGTCATGCAAGGGTCGGTGTGCCCACCCACCTCCCGGCTGGTGCGCGTCTCAATCCGACATCATCGTAGACATCGAACTCACAATTTCGAGCACCGAACTCATCCTTTCGAAAGCGATCTCACCGATCCATTCAAGCAATTTAGTCGAAAAGAGTACAGGATGAGCAGAACTCTCTTCGAATACAGAGCCCGCTCATACGGTCAGTCGCCTGCTCGGACACGCCCCAACCTCATCCTTACGCCATGAGCACCTCCGGAGAACTAGGTATGATACATAATTGTTTCATGATGCCTCATAACCATTTCACTGCATCAATGAAAACAAATACAGATCACGATGATGTATGGGACGAATCGTGTTTAATGAATAAAAAAGAAACCGAGTGAAATTCGGAGCGATGCATATGACTCACTGCAAGCCTCGCTAGGGGGGGCGCACTCCAGAAACATTCATTTGAGCTTTTAGAATGATTCATCGGATCGATGAGAAATTCTAGAGCGCCGAGGCGCTGAGTCGAGACTCGGGTTTTTCTCGGCGAATCTATACATGAGAAGCCTAGATAATACATACCTATGAGAAACAATAGTTGGAAATCCTTGGAGATTGCGGCAACTTTCACGGACCTTGGAGCTTCCGCAGAGATTTCCGAGATCGGCATTGAATACAAGTCCGATAATGACAGCTTGTTCCTTGACTGCTCCAGCAGAGGGCTAGCTCTCGTTTTCCGTCATCCGGATCATTTCTTGAGAATTTTTCTTGCCACGGAGTGGAGCCAATTCGATTGCTCTTTGCCCTCGGCGCCTGCCCTTTGTTTGAGACGATTCTTGGAACGATATTTCTCAAGGTAACTCAGTTGCCTCGCGTTGATGGCGCCCCTGCGCAAGGATCGAATGTATTCGACAGCGTCCTCGAATTTCATGCCGAGCTCAACGAGTGCCAAAGCGACAAGAACCGGTGCCCGACCTAACCCTGCTACACAATGAACCGCTACGCAAGCCTCGGGTTTCTCCTTGAACCGCTGGCGGATCAAGTGGAGCCAGTCCTCGACTATTTCCGGAACAGGGGACGAACCATCATCGAATTGCATTTCATGCACCTGCAGAGGAACGAACCAGTAAGCAAGGTGGAATATATTTTCTCGCCTATTCTCGGCTTTATCATCAATCTCAGCGCCGGAAAGTCCAAAGGGGAATCCTGCCAATGACAGCGATTTCGCGGATTGCTCGCGCTCTTACGCAATCGCACCCCGGAGGAGCTCTGAGCGAGCCATGGATCCCTTCGAGCCTCTCTGTCACAGCGGAATATCTACCTTTATGTCTTCTTTCTCGAGAAGTTCTGTCTGATACGTTGGTTCACACACGCGCACCACGTCAGTAACCTGTCGTTTCTTGAGCTCCTGGAATTAAGGTGATCGTCATACGTGTACGCTCGAGAGGCGGGTGAAATATAAATCCTCGGGGGCAATTCGATATTTTTCCCCCGGCCGAGGCATGCGGTCGCGGTACATTCGTACTTCTGATACGCTCCAAAAGGGGGCCACTCACCTCAACATAGAAGGGCAAGGTTGCATCGGTGGGCCTGTCCGTGATGAGGAGGCGATATCCCTTGTAGAGAATCTCTGAGGGTCCAGGTCGCTGGAGGCCTCCGATGCCGACCGCAAAAGACAGTGTTGCCTTCTTCTTCTTCCCGCCGTCGAATGACGGTGTTTCCGTGGCACTCATTACGGTGGCTTGATCACGCTGGAGATTGCGCAATAAAACCCAAACCGTCTCGTGTTCTAACGGGACAACTTCCAACTATACGGGAGGTCGCAGCTCACGATCGGCAGCACTGCCTGGATAAAGTAGCACGCGATCGATGTCAGGGACCGAATGCGAAAAACTGCGGTGCGTTTGAGCAGATGAGAACAGATTGCGAGTCGTCTGGGTGGCTTGTTCAAAGTTCAGTATGATTTCATGATGAATTCCTTTCAGAGAGGCGAGGGGATTTCGGAACGAATTCCGAGAATTGCATCACCGGTTGAACTTTCGAGCGATACGAACCGTTGAGTTTGAGTTCCGATCCTGCTTGATCGCAAAATAATGCTCGAACCAACCATCGTTGCATATGTGGCGCCGCGTGAATCTTTTGGAACAGGCAGTGATGGTGTCGAACACAACATGAGAGAGGGAACACCGGTATCATAACCGAAAATGAAGCGACACATACGGGTACACATGGTCTCTCTCCCTTTCTAAGAAACGCCGAGAGACGATAGTTGTCACGGAGACTCGAGTCGGTGAATTCAGCGACTTGATCCTAGCGAGCGTACCTGCACCCTGCACACTGTTCCGGCCTTCGTTATTCAGCTGTCAACCGAAGCGGATAGTCGGAACATACACCGTCGACTCATCGTGGAGATAGCGTTCTCCGGCGAGCGGGTTCCTCGTGAGTTAACAGAGTCGGATACATCATGGTTTCGAGTTCCATGTTGCCAAGAAAGAGCACATCTGAACTCATCGGTAAAAACAGTTGGACCGATAATTCTAATCGACGGGGAACTGTGGCGCGCTGCTGCTCTCGAGACCTCGCTCATCGATGAATTATCGCGTCGGGAAATATGATCCGGAAGAAGGTCTCATCCTCCGAAGGTAGTGAGAGGATTCGGAACTCACATCGCCTCACATCTCAGATTCTATTGAGCATGAGCATGGAATTCACGGAGCTTCCGGTGCGCTCAAGAATTTAATCAAGCACTCAACGAAGGACGCAGTCGGATCGATGCTTCGTTCATCGTTGGCGTCTGAATCAGAAATCCCCGTGCAGACATGCAGAATATTGCTTTGACGATAAGTTTGTCGGCTCGTCTACGGGGAGCAACGAACATTGTTCATCTCATTCACTCAGGCTCTCAATTTAATGGAAAATCGCTTCCATGCGTCCGTGTCTTGAATTCTTTAGTACAGCGTTTCCCAGCCGGAGTTGTGCGTACGTCTTGGAGTTTTTTCTTTCTTTCGGGGCTTCCTCGGGGGTGCTCGGAGTTCCTCGGCAAGGTACTCCAAGCGATCGAGATGCTCTCAGACACTCTATTTGATAAATAAGGTAGATGAGGTCGATTGCCTCATCGGCTGGCGGTTTTTCAGATACATCCTCCCGACGGGCTATTCGGGAAGCAGGAGCATAAAGCCTTGGTCTTAAGAAATAAGCTTGTCTTCCCCCTCAGGTCGAATCGGGCTTTAGCCGTAGGGGGTACTCGCGGAGGCAAGGATTGCGATCCGCTGCTCTAACGCATGCTGTCCACCACCGAAAGGTGAACGCGGACGATTCAGGGAAGAGTTGCGCTTGAGTTTCTGTTATGATTCTTTCGTTTTTCGGACTTTATTCGGATGTTTACACGTTCTGGTATAGATATATATATATTCACGAATGATATAATCAGACCTACTAACTCCTGGGGTGTACTTTCCAAGTTGAGGCTAGCTAGCACGAAGGCACTCTCGACAACCTTCAGCCAAACCTAAATTCGGACCACGCTCCTCGACTTCGTTCCCGGGGCATGTTATCGAGATCTCTCCGAGTCCATCATTCGAACCGACTTCCTCATGGCGAATATTGTCGAGTGCGTTGGCCGCAGACATCAATCCATCATATTCAATCAGCTCATTGTAGTATTCCAGTATACATGTTCGCATACATCATTCCTGAGATCCTCGGAGCCCACGGTGAGGATCTCTGTCGTATTTCCGTTTTTCCATAAACAACCTCTTGCGCTTGAGAATTGGGATTTCTGTAGATCTTTCTCTCGTGTTTTCGGAACTGATTTCGCATGTAACAACTAGAAACTGCTGAAGATTTCCGAGCGCTCATTTCGGATAAGCTTCACACGGGTCATGAGCACCTATGGCATCGTCAGGGGAACAATTCGGACTATGTTCAGCATTTCTGCCGACACCTCGTCGAGTGTAGAGATTCCACGGGCTATCCTGCAGGACAGCAGCTCTCCATATATCTGGGAGGTCAGAGGGAGCTCAAATCCGAGTTGTTTTTCCTCAGACAGCCAGACTTTGTAGTTCAAGTGGCAGCGTCCTCATCTCCGTCATTGCAATCTGATACGACTGCAATTTGCATAATTTACTTTCGTTTCCGCTCGGCGAAAAGCTCTAGGGGAACCGGGAATAATTGCTGAACCGAGCGAGGTCATCAAGGCTTCACCTCCGAGCCTGACATCCCTCACGGCGTTCGGAAGAACCAAGAAGGAGGGGTGGATATGGTTGAGAATCAAAAACTCAGGATAAGAACACGGTGTGGAAATCGCTCTCTCTCTTTCTATTTGATTTGGAAGCCTTTCCTTCATCGACTCTCGCTGTAGCACTCGGGAGATCGACCCGTGAGCATCTGCGAGCTCAATGATTTGAGTCTGGTGCTTCTTCGATCCGCGAAGCTGACGAGGCAGCGGGACGGAATTCCGACCGTCGCCTACGACCTGGGAGAATGTTACGGGGAAACAAGTTGCGAGAGTTCCGGCGTCTTACCCGAAGGGAAGATGGAAAAGAAACAGGGAGGAACATCATGGTCAGAGAAAAAATGAGCAGGAAATCAGAGGAAAAGAACATGAACATTATTATTGACATTGAATCATATGGTCATGTCTCATGATGATGCACCGAACTCAAATCCTTCGGCTCCCGATTCGAGCGCACTGTCCCGGATGACGCATCATGGAGATGGAACACGACGGGAGATTTAGCGGGTCACTCAACACAGGAATAAAACAACAAATTTAATCTCTTGCAAACAACCAAGACTTCCACGGTCCGGTTTCCGACCTGCGACAGTATATAGAGAGTACTTAATTCTACACAAAAACCAAAGCTCGGGAACCATCGACTCAGAGCGTTCGACGCTCCCACGAGTCGCGGTTTCAGGCGAAAATCTCAGTGACATCGTTCTCACACCGTGCGACTCCTTCCGCGGATTGGAACCCCCAGCATTTTTAAATGACTCCTGCCGACAAGGTGTGCCGACTACGATCCCGAAGGTATATGAAGATGAGGGAGGTTCCCGATCGATATCGCCGTCCACGGGTTCCGCGTGAGCGCTCGGGTTGCCGGATTACGCGAACGGACGAAGAAGATGATCAAAAATGTTCAGAGAGAGCTTGAGGTGATACGATGATGGGGAAATTCCGGGTGACGAAATGGAAAAATCCGAAATAGCATAACCAGTTCAACAATGTCAGCAACCTCGGGAAGGCTACTGATATACGTGGAAGCGGAACCAGCGTTCCCCTTTCGCTGTTCAGTCCATGCTGTTGTTGCAGTTGAATGATTTGTGTGGGAATCTGCTGATCCATGATGCAGTCGCTCCTGCCGCGGCTGCTGCTCAATCGGCGACGTCGTCAGGCTTCAGCACTCGTAGGAATTGGCACGAGATGCCAGCGTGGATCTCCGACGTCCACAAATTCGATGAACATAAGTTGAAGTGGAATTCTTTAATCATAGTCGTCATTTTCTGTCCTCTTTGTTTCGTTTCTTTTCCTCTATGGATCTCGTGTGACCCGCTACTGAACACAGCACACCTGCTGCCCGTTGCCGGCAGAGTTGCCTCGTTGCTTGAGGCGATTCTTCGGTCGGTACTTCTCGAGGTAGCTCAGCTGTTTAGCGTTGATTGCTCCTCGTCGCCGAGCACGGATGAAATCAACGGCGTCCTCGTACTTCATACCGAGCTCGACAAGGGCTAAGGCGACGAGAACGGGTGCCCGTCCTAGTCCTGCGACGCAGTGTACCGCTATGCAGGCTTCAGGCTTTTCCTTGAAACGATTTCGGATCAACTGCAGCCAGTCCTCAACGATCTTTGGAGGAGGAGGCGAGCCATCTTCGAACTGCATGTCGTGCACCTGGTAGTAAAACAGTAACTTTAGCGGGGAATTCGGTCAGCTCGGATGGCGAGTATTCGCATCCTTGAATATTCGTAGTGCGATCCTCTTGGGAAACGAGGCGAGCATCTTTACCTTGATGTCCTCTTTCTCGAGGAGCTCCGTCTGGTACGTGGGCTCGCAAACGCGAACCACGTCGGTCACCTGTCGTTTCTTGAGCTCCTGAAAAACATTAGGGAGGATCATTAGGAATTGATTTTCGAATTCCACTCATCAGTCTTAGGAACCCGTGATATCAATTAGTTGCCTAGACAATCTCTGCGAAAACGTCGTTTGACCCAATCTCGGGCTTTGGACTGGATTAAGACCGCCCCTGAGCATTCAAGTGTCGGGGAATTAGCGGCGTTGCGTATCGAAGCTGAGGCTCACCTCGACATAGGACGGCAGGGTGGCGTCGGTGGGTCTGTCTGTGATGAGAAAACGATATCCTTTGTAGAAAATTTCTGAGGGTCCAGGTCGCTGAAGACCTCCGACGACCCCGACTCCCACACCGCCGAGAGATAAGCTCGTTTTCTGCCTCATTGAGCCTGCTGAGTTTGGCGACACCGTGACACTCTTCACTGTGAACGAGACAGCACCTGATTATAGACTGGATTTCCGTTTCCGGGCCTTCTCCTCGGAGTCGACACGAGAGACAGACTCTTCACGACCATCGATCACGTGAATATGTTCGGCACGGACGAGGTGACAAGCGAGAGATTTAACTCTTTGAGAGGAATTAGACCATACAGATAAGTTACCTGGTCCTTCGTGGACGGCGGGAGTTGAAAGAGAGCGGTGTTGCGCCGTGCTGACCGGGGCCGAAGCCGTCATGGACGAGCGTGGAGCCACTGTGCTATGAATTCCCCGAAAGCCCACTACGTTCACAACATGTGCAGATGTGTGTCTTCACACTGGACTAGTGGAGGATAATCCCCTCAAGAAACTAATTCACAGACCAAACTGGCAGACTGGTCAAGAGGTCGACACGGGACGGAGCTCACTCCAAGAGTAGTACAGTAAAGGCTTCGGAGGAGGCAGTCAGTTCCGGTCGTCCGCTGACGATTAATTTGTACTTGGATCCGGTCACAGTGGTAGACAATGTCTTTTACGAGTGTTTTCTTTGAAAACGTTGTTCCGTGCTCTCCGCTTGAAGAGGATTCCCGATGTTCCGTGGAATCGGCTAAGTGAGTCGAAAGAGCTCGGCGAGCTGATCGGTGAGGACGTCGGATGATTGAATCGAGGATGTTATGATTCGGTAATCGTTTGATTGTTCGCTCGATCAGACGGTGGATCGGCCAACTCCGCGAATGCCGAGTAACCTGCAAATAAGACAAAAATAACTCCAAGCTCTAATTATGCAAACCCGTCCAGAACAATAAGGGCTTCCGGTTATTTATCATGGAGATTTTGGAAGGAGTTAGGTATCCGATTCTCCGACTCGATTCCTTTCGATTTTCATCAGTAAGCAATTCTGACTTGATGGCGTTTTGATGTGTTTCGAATCCAGTGTGAAACGGCTCTCTCGGCCTTCAGCGTCAGCAGCGGATTTCGTGACCCGAACCAGCTGGTCAGACTGACCCTCATCTAATACTGCAGAGCTGTCATCAAGCTCTGACGATCAGCCTCTCAGTCCCGAGCTCCATCGGGAAGGCAACACACCCCAAGGACGCCTCGGAGATTTCCCACGTTTGACGCTTTAGCCAGGCGACGGATTCGCTCCGCTTCAAGCAATGACTAGGGTTCAATATCCCTGACAACGGGTATCTCGACGAGGTGGTCGGTCCACTCGAAAGGACGGGAGTGCCATCGTGTGCTTGGCGATACTGTGGAACCCTTATCCCTAAGCTGGAGGGAAAGACATTCTCAGATACCAGGGCAAAGAAATCGCGGCACTCGGCTAATCCGAGATAATCTAGACCCTCCGGGCCATTTCCTCAGCAGATGTTGCGATCTCCCTACCCGCAAGACTTCACGGAGCCAAGGTCGCAAGTCGCAACTCCCAGGCGTATCCTTGTCTCCACGAAGCAGTCAAGTAATTAATTCCGCGGCGACCTTCCCCGAGAGCGTGCTCGGGGAGCCCACCAGTCAGCGCCGACAATTCCACCCTTGATCGGCGGGCGCATTCGAGCTCCTCGCGCCGACCTCGAGGGCTTCGAGGTCAATCAACTTGGATGGCATTGACCCCCTCCCCTCTCCCTGATTCTCAGGCAGAAACGGAACTCGCTCACAGTGCGACATAGAGACTGGGTATTCCGAGCGGTCCTTCGGACCGGCTTAGTTGCTACTTTTGTTGGGAACGGACTCAAAGGGAGCGCCGCGTCTTCGGCGTCGACTCGGGGAAATGGAAAGCCTGGAGTACGATAGGCATGAGCAGCGGGTCGAAGAGAAGAATGGACCAGCCTCTGTGGAATAGTTCTCCTGCTCGGTCAATTAATTATCAGAGAAAAAAAAACCAAAGGACCGCGAACTATCGAATTCGCTAACCCTTATTCGAATGCGGATGACGACACTTTCGATCATAGCCGGGTATCCTTTGCTTCCGTGCTGGCGGATCGGCGAACGATCCAGACGCGTTCAAGCGGTCGGATGAGTCGTTTTCGGGGAAGAGTTGCTTGAGCGTTCCCTCTTGCTAAGGATTACATCGAGGGTACGTTCTAGCGAAACCTCTATCGGTGTCTGGCCTTATTTCTTCTCTGAACTCGGAAAGGAGCCGATCCAGACGCTCGACTCCGCTGAGGTCGTCCCCCTATTCGCGGTGGAAAGTATTCGGTCGCTGTAGCTGGTCGAACCACGTCGATATCGTCTTGATCATATTCGGATGACGCAAAGCAGGCGGAAGCGTGTCTCCCGCAGTCGTCTCGGTGACAGAAGCGGCTTCCACACGACGACACGACCAGAGCGAACACCGCGGATTCTACCGCGACGATAGCGACCGACGAGTCGACCCACGATGCGACCGACCGGCCGGCCGGCTAACTGAGAATGGATCCTCGCAGGCCTCTCGAAAGTGTCGCCTTTTCTCAAACAGTCACTGCATCCACAAATAGACGGCGCCGAATCGATAACAGCGCCTCGAAGGAAAAGAATCCCGCAGCGGAAAACCTTCGCCAGCTTATCTTATCCTCTTGCTTCTTCACTGTTCGCGCTAGTATCAAGCGTTGCATCCGATCATCAAGATGCTTGGCCGTCTCGAGAATGCAAGAAACTCGAGAAAATTCAACCTATGAGCCCTGCGCATCTCTCTCTGCCCCAACGCCGCTCGTACGACTGAGTGAGCCAATGAGCCATTTTTCTTTCCATAACTTTGCTTCATGGATTCTGTCCGAGAGGAGCTATCGGTCCACCCCCCATGGACCTCGGCGTACAATCAGCAGCGGTATCCTCCAGGTGAAAAAGTCTCTCCGGGTGAATGATTCCGACAACTCTCGGTCTGTGGTCTCTCGACTAACCAAGAGGAGCGAGCAATCTCTAACGATAAACGCCGGTACTACCACTCGTCATACAGTCAATTGAAACTTTGAAGTGGGTCACAAGCGTTGTGAGCTCCCTGTCCCACTCGTCAGCAGATCCTGAGCATTTGTGAACGACCAGCTGAGAAGTTCGGGACCTCTGCCATTCAACCGTATCGGTCTATCGCTAAATCTATTCATATTCATAACAACTCATGAGATCCCACGCCGAACATGAGGGAGTTGCGACTGAGGACGGAGGGCCTCCAAGGCTCCTCAGAACCATGATCCATAGACGCAACATCGCCCCGAACCGTCAGAAAGCTAATCGCTCGATCTGCGTTGTTTTTCGAGTGCGATGGAGCGATTTAGTGTCCCCTTCCGAACAGTATCTTCGTTGAGACAATTTCCTCAATTGAGACGATTGGGTTACTCGAGTCCGCGATATAGAGACAAACGTCGCTTCTGAGGAGACCAATGCGACGGCGCATCTCGATAACGAGCTTGAGTGGATGGAGCAGGGAGAGCGTTTAAGCACGCGACCCGATAAATCAGTCGGTGACGCTAGCTCAATACATTATGAAGATCGCAACTGCCTATCTTTCATACTCACCCCCTAAAAAGTCAGGATGAACTTCCAAAGTTGAGCACGAAACGAAATTCGAGCCGATATGCAGAATCTCTCTCGGTTAAGCTCCTCTCGTGATCCTCGATCTGGCGTCCGGATTCTGTAGTCTCCGTTACTCTCGACGTACTGCAAGTCCAGGGTATCCCAGATGCCTCGTAGTTGTTCCGCGTCTTCTTTCCCCTTCCTTTTTCCTTTTTCCTTATCTTCTATCGTTCTCCGATCGAAGTGAAGTGCTTACTCGCAGATGACGCTCCGACCTCTCGGTGTCAACTGACTTCTGTTCGTTCCGCCTGGCTAATTATTTCATTTAATTGAGGTTCCTAGCTAGGAGGCGTCCACCCTACGGCGCTGCGTGTTGCGCCTGGCAATAGGTGGAATATACTCCAGAGAAGGCCAGTCTGTCCATGCAATGGCGACCTGCGCTCAATAGAGGCGCTCCGAATGCTCCGACTCGGCTTGGACGCACCTCGACCGCTCTCGAACTCGGCGAGCTCGCGACGGAAACCGCACTTCCGGAGCTCTGTAAAGTGGAGGAGAATCATGTTAGAATCGTGGGAATCGGAGAAAGAACGAGATTTGGGAAGCGCTGAGCTCTTAACAGAGTTTCTGAATGTTCCGTGGAAATTTCTCCTGAAATACTAGCTATCGGAGTCTCGCACGTTCCGGTCGGGAGCCGTCTCGTTCCCACCACTTCTCGAGACCTCTCAGCAGAACGACCCAGCGCGATCTTATTGCAACAGGTATAGATGGGAAACGCATTACGAGGCATCTCTGTCTGCAGTCTGCTCCAGAGCAGCGACCTTCGAGTCAAGCGCTCCCTGGGATGACGTCATCTCGCACGACATCGATTATTAGAGCTTTTGTAGAGGAATCGTCCGGCTGATCTACATTTTGAGAACAAGAGTAAAATTCTCGTTATCGGCACGATGTCGCGGTGTCGAAGACTTGCCGTTCGCCTCAATTGAGTGACATGAAGGCTTCGCTCAGGGGGTTTCCCCACATACTCGCAATCGCAAATATCTGCGGCGTCGATTTGACGTTTCATAAGAGTCGAAATTATGAATTTAACATTTCGCTCAGCGCGCTCAAAGGCTCAGAGACCGATCTATTCCTGAGCCACTCATTCTCGGGCATTCCGAAAATACCCTCTCGTAAGGGTATTAATAGCCGCGGTTGAAAATAACTTGGATCAACACTCTCGTAGCTCTTCTGATGGCCGCTGATCCACTCATTCAGCGTTCGGGCCTCAGCCCGGCCCCCCGCATACTCATTGAGACTGATAAACAGTCTTCATTAGCCTCTGCGAACTCGAACTCATCGTACACCGACGACGGCATGACCTCGTGTTTGGCATAGGCCGCTGTCCGGGCGGACCCTCGGCTGCATCGAACTCGGCGATCAACAGCGAGAAGACCCACGCCTTTCGCTGGAGGCGACACCAATGTGAGCGGAATCGCCACGGGATCTCCATGCGCGGGGCGCACTGTCTCCACGCTCGGCTCAATGTCTCTCTCGACTCTCGACTGAACACGAGTTACGTTATAACTCAATGGGCCGGACGACCACGCTTTTTTCCCGGCTCAAGTTCGCGAAGCCCCGGACTCCTGATTCCTATGACTGGACCAAGGCCGGAGTTGGGTTTCAATCGAAATGAAACCCGATTAACCTTCGCCAAACCCGAGTTTCGATGCTCTTAACAACCCGTCTGCCCGTTTAAAGGTCACTGAACAGACACACTTGGCATCAGGCGCCGAGCAGCTCGACGAGTGACACAGAGCAGAATAGCTCCGTGGAAGCCGTCTGGGGGAAAAAACTCCAATCCGTTTCTTCCCGCAGAAAAAACGTCTGAATCAAGTTGTCTCATAAAAATTGTCGGTAGCACTGACTGCTGCTACAGCTATCATGCCCCTCGGATGAAAGAAGAGAGTCCTTGGACTCGCGTCGAGAAACGGGAGCAGTGTCAATGTCTTTCGCGATAGCCGGTCAAGCAATAGGCGGATCAGCCCACGAAGACAATGTCGTATACTTATCTAAGCGCTCATGGGTTCGGCGTTTTACGATGGATTTACGTCATGGAGCGTGTGACAACACGTGAGATGACGTCTCTGTTCGACACGAGAGCTATCTCGACGATGGAATGCTAGCCGAACGGCTTCAAGTCGGGACAGCTACCCGATCAACTCGTGGCACTGGCAGTCGCTGCGACATTATATTGGCGACAGTGTGAACACTCCGAGGCTTCCCAATGGCTTGCTCCACGGTCCCTCGTCGGACTCTGCATCAGATGCTCCGCGCTCTCGTTCAGTCGGAGGAATGTGTTGACTGATGACCTCCTCCGCGGGTTCGCCAAGACATGGCGGTAACAATCGATGCCCCGCGACAGCTCCGCTCGAGGAGGGGGAAACAGAGGGATACGGAGACGAAAACGGGATTTTCCAGCGCTCGAAGCTGACTGGTCTGACCGACCGCTCGACTCCGAGGATCTTCCGGCACGGATGCAGAATTGTCCAAGGACTTCATCGGAGAGAAGCGCCTAGGGGTTCGCGGTGAGCTTACGAACTATACGGTGTTTCCATTGCTCCTTGTGTGAGCTGACTTCTCGGATCCTCGCCCGTTCGTCGTTGGTTTGAGCCCATCCGACGGATTGGGCATCCCGCCGCTCGCCCGCGTCGCGGACCGACTCGCTCGTAGGACATTTGGCTTCCGAGCTGATTAGCGATCCAAGTCTGCGGGGAATACGAATGCAGGCATCGCGCAACTGCTATTCTGGTTGAGAGTCCGAGCTGAAGGTTCTAGAAAGCCCCTCGTTGGTGTAGGATGACTCCTCCCAGGGCTAAACATAGCCTCCTTGTAGACTTACGGAACACGTTTGAGCCATTCGCTCCTTAGGACCGAAGAGCGACTGAGCCGAATTTCCCCGACCGGACTCTCTTGTTTTCGAGCGTTCTCGAGACCCTTCCTTTCATGACCAGATCTCTCGTCAAGCTGGAGCCATGGTCCGATCTGTCGGCGTTGGCTGATGAAGTTCCTCGTCGAGAAGTTATGGTGGCGTGCCGTTTCAAAGGCCGCTATCGCGTGACGGGGCATCGGAACTGTCCTCATGTTCGATCGTTAACTCGTGGCTCGATTTGAGGAGACGTGGAATCCGGACGAGTTCAGACGAGAGGAAGCGTGATACCATCCACGGGCTCGTCTGACATCCGCTTTTAATCGCTAGGACACCCCTACTTGTTTGATTGTGCGATTGCGGGCCGAAAAAAAAACGTGGGGATGCCTGGAAGCCCGGAAAGCGGGACGGATACAGAATTTCATCAGATTTCTGTTTTCCCAATTCCCATGCAGCAATTCTTCGCTGTTCTCGACAAGGATGGAGCCTCTCATCAGCTGCTGGAGTCCCCGAAGGGGCGATCGCTAGGAGGGACATTGCGAGTCGCAATACGATTCGAGTGAACATTTGGCGGAGAATTCGAGCCCAAGAGAAGTTTGGTGCTCATTCCCTCAGTATCGATGCTGGCGACCGGTAAATCGCAACGTCGATATCACGTTTCGCAGTTCTCGTCCTGCCGAGAACCGTGGGTCAGAGTTCCATGTCTGACTATTGGCACTGTATTATGCCCCTAGTCAAAGTCTGTGGGCTGTGGAATAAGGGCTGCAGCTCAACAATGTTCTCGTCGAAGACGGGAACACGTGTAGAATGTAGCAAAACAAGTCCTCCAGCTTCTACAGGTAGGTTCTTATTTCGACGACGATTCGGAATGTGCAGCCGACTGTAAAGATGTCATGAGGGCACACAGGACAGAGAAGGTTGCTCGTTCCTCTGGTTGGCGTTCTGGCCGTCGCGTCGGTCGAATCTGGCTCTGTCATTACGGCAGTACATAGCAGAGCGACGCGGCGCTAGAATTCATTGCAGAGTTGAAGGACGATTTGAAGATGTGGTTCGACATAGGCTACGCCGGGCATGAATCATCACCAGTGTCGAACGCTAAGGGAGCCGGTCTTATTGGACGAAGTCGTATTTCCGGTCACTGAGGTGAAACTGAACAAGGTGAGGTTACAGAGAAACCCCGGCGCTCTGTCCTTCCGACATAGAATGCATCGAACATGAAATAAATGAGCTAAGAATTGAGCGTCGAGTCGCACGCTGGAGAAGAGCGCTACGCTCAACGTCAGGAATAAAGTTATCCAAGACAATCTTATCCGCCTTGATTAATGTTCGTGCCACTTTTACCCGTCGAGATTGACAGTTTCACAGGTTCAGTTTTCCTTTTGACGTCTCCATCATCTGTTCTTCCCTCTTGTCTTTGCTCGACGTCCAGGTATCACGAGCGCAAAGCGCCATAGAGTCGAGTTCTAACAGACGTTTTCTAGATCACAATCCGCAGAAGACGACGTTTTTCGACTTGTCCCTTCCGAGAATGCTTCGTATTCGACGAATCGACTTTCAAGTTTACTTAGGTTTGGATCTGAATACAAGGTCCGACGTACACTCGAGAGGTCCGTCGAGCACTCGGTTTCATCCTGCGGCTTGAGCGACAGGCCGACAAGCAGGGACTTCAGATCGAGTGCCGAGAACAAAATAAGCCGAGCGTCCCGATGCAGCGCCAGCAAGCTCATTCGCAGACGATACATCACGGATATCACTCAGCATCCGAGACGGATCTCTATGCTCGGGGAAAACTCGAGTTAGACAAATAATTTGTACTGAAGCCGAGTCGACTGAAGACATGATTCGATTGTCGCGACAGACACAGGGAAAAAAGTTAAGGGATGCCCAGCTTTCGTGCCACATTGTCTACATCCCGGGGTTTCTTTCACGGCTCCCGTGGACTCGACTCGAGCCTCCGTTTCATGAGTTCCACTCCGTGATTCTCACTTCATTGAAATGCGGGTGGATGGTCCTAAAGTCCTAAAGGCTTCCGGGAGGACGCTTGCCTAATCGAGACATCCGTGCGAATGACTGCCGGTCATCTCGGCTTCAGAATCGTTCGAGTAAGAGACCGACATACTCACTCAGTGAGCGGAGACGCGAAGCGGAGAAGCAACGCCCCGCAGATCGACATCGGCAAGCGAAGGTCGGCAGCGCGGCCGCTCTCGTCGTTGTCTGTCGACTTCACTTCAACTCTTAATAAGTCGCTCCTGCCGCTCTCGCCGTCATGAAACGTCTAGATCGAGAATGAATGCTTCTCTGACAGCCGTTTAGCAACCTTCGAATATCAAGAAATGTCACCAACGAGCTGATGGAGACGTTCCAAGTACAAACGCGAGTATAGAGCAACGGCGACGCAAGCCCCGATAGCGAACAGGTTCACGAAAGTTCTCGAAAAACAGTAAACATGATGAGTCAGTTTTCTTGAGGTGAAGCAAGCGTAGGTGCCCGGCGAGCGTCCAGCGTTGGATAATGCCGACTGCCTCGAGCGAGGAGTCTCACTCCGCGTAATCAAGAAACGCTCGGAAGCAGACTATACAAGGTGAGAGCTCAGGGACTGCTTTCAGAGCGAGCGCCCGTCCCCGTGGAATCAGAGATCCGATGGAAATGCAGCGGCGATTTAAGCGGATTAACAATAGGTCTGGACGCGCATTCGGAATCGGTAATAATACCGCCGGACTTGCTAATAGATTTCCGAAGAATTCGTCACCGACGTGAAACTGGTAATGCCAGAGACCCGCGGGGATCGAGACATGTTTCCGAATATTGAATTCTCCTCCTCTGTTCCTCGGAGTCGTCCTCGGGAACCTTCCGGAATCTTTGTGATTTTGAAATACCCTCTGGAGAATCAGCTCCCATTTTGCCCTCCAGATACTCTCCGGAGAGATAGGGTCTTCAGAGGATGAAAGGAATCCTTTCGCCTCCGAATCCTTATACCATCGTGTGTCTATCGCTTGCGTGTCCCCTCGGATCGGGGCAGGAGTCTTGTTCTCGTTCTTCATCTGGTCAATGCTTACGTATGAGATTCCGATCAGGTTATGGAGCCGATCCGGAGGATTGATCGAATCGGTCGCGAGCACGCGGTCTTCTGGTAAAGGTTTCCTTCAATCGCACGCGCCTGTCGTTATAGTCGTTCTCCTCTGATCCATTCCCGTGCTAGGCGTCCAGATCGCCGAGACGGACTTACGAAACTCTTACGAAATACCAATTGATTCGGGTGCGGTTGGAAAGAGCTAGACAGACGCTTCCCTGCGTACGTCTCGTTTTCTGGCCGGATACCATTCTCGAAAACATTCTCGGCCTTATCCGCCTCCGAATATCGCCGTATCGGCATACAGCCAGCTGTTAGATCGCCATGTTTCGCGTCAGGGTGATGATCATGTTGGGACTTCCAGGTGACTCGCCCTGACTGAATATATCTGAATCCGTCCTCGGACTTCCTGTTTGTCCGATAAGGAAAAATTATTGCCCGCCAGTCTCAGCTCCTGTCTGACCTTTGCCCGCCCTTAGCTAACTGGTCTTTTGTAAGAGAATTTGAATTCCGGTTTCACGCGGATCCTTAGGAGCCTCAAGACGGCGCGGACGCTTATCGATTGACCCCTAGGAATTATCTTGAAGCGAAAACTTCCGAAAAACCAAGCATTCAGAGAAACGCATCGGTACACCGATCTCTGGATCTCTCGGAATATTTTGTCGATTTCCACCAAGAGCGATCAGACTGATTGATATGGATCAACTGCAAGCTGTAAACATCGGTCGAACGATCAATCGACAAGCCATTCTGAACGCCGTGTGCCGTTAGCGAAGACCAAGACGGGATCTAGCGCCATCCAGAATCGGAGAAGGTGAAGGCTGAACAAGGCCTGGAGACGGCCGGGAACCCGGAAGGTCGAATTGAATTTCGAGGACTCAGGGAAGTCGGAATTCGACGATGATCATGATGGTGTTTCAATGAAAGTTCCATCTGAAAGGCGACCGGGAGGCAGCCATCGTTCCCGAGAGGAGCCGACATCCGGCATCGACTCGGAGAAAATCACGAACTCATATCCTCAACAGCGAGTGATCCGCATCTGCATCGAATCTTCGAAGGGAAGAGTGTCGAAGAATGATGCGACGCGAAGTGAGACAATCTCACTGGATTCGATACGAGGGAGCGTCCAAGGAAGAGCCTAAGATGCTCGGAAAATGCGCATATCAAGTAGCTCTAGCTCTGGTCGAATAAAAAAAAACGAAAGAAGTCGACCTCGCCCGAATAAGTCGAGAATTCATCGACGTTCGTTGAAATGTCTCCCTGGTTACTCGATCACCTGCTCGCGAACACTACGACGACGCGGCGACGTCGTTTTCGGCTGCGCTCCAGGAGCCGATTTCCCGAAGAACTGAGCCTGCATGGACTCGAATGCAGTATTCCCCCTCATCTATTGCTGGATCACCATCACCATTTCGGCGAAATTCATCCGAAAGGTAAGCGTGATTCCACGGCCGAGAGGCCAGATTCACGGAGAGCTAAGGGATCACAGTAGCGAAAGAGGTGCAACATCCAGCATCTTATCTGCGCTCCTAGACTGTTGCTTCCATGGCTCCAGCAGAATCTAGAACCAGAATGCCGATCTCTGGAAAAATACTCTCGTCAGGGTCCAAGAGACTGACGTCGAGCTTAATCGGGGGAGCATCGTCTCCACGAGACTGAAATGTATAAGGATCGGCTGCTCGGGACTGGAGAGGCACGACTCTCTGTATACTAATGAGGAGAGCGAATCTTCTGTGACGCCCGTGTGCAGAGGATGAGTACCGAGTCAATGGATTGACAGCGGAGCCGTATCCAATCCGGGATGGTAGCCAGCAGTGAAATCAATAGGAAACCAACGCGGAAGGAACGAGGCGACAGATGGAACATCGGCGGTGTAGACGCCGTCGTCATGTTCCAGAGGTCCATCAAGACATTTCCGGGGAAGAGTTCCCCACTCAACATCTCCGCATCGAAGATGAATTGATTATTAGCGCGCAACCGATTTTCTTCCTATTTATTCTAAGCCCCTCAATGAGAGAAACACATTATAGGACGTCAGAGAACTCTCGGCAGATCCTGATAGCTGTTCATTCTCTGCACCGATCGGATCGCCCGTGCTCTCCTCAGCTGACTCAGCTCTCCGAGAGGTCTCCTTCAGATAAAAAAAAATCTATCATCATAAATTATAATCGTTTGAAGCTTCCGAGAGCCGAATCACCCGATATCACTAATCGCAAATCGTTCTCTTGAGCTTAAGATAACACTCTTCTAGAATCGATCGTTCGATATCGGGGAGCTTTAATGGCCGTGCGATCGTTTCGCGAATCAGCTGATAGCTCCTGGGTATCAGCTGTTCGACGATTCGGAGCTGCAATCCTGAGCAGGTTTCAGAAATTTTTATTTTCGACGGCTTTCCACGAGACATTATTCGATTCATGACGAGCGTCGCTTTGCCTATGGCCATAGAGCGATGATACGGAAGCCGTTCGCTCGCCTTCCACTCGTCACATATGTGACCGCGTTGCATCATTCCCGACCGATGCCGACCTCGCTCACCAACGGAGTAACTCTCGCTTTTCTCCGAATTTCGACGGTCCCGAGAGCGAAGATTGACTTCCGAAAAACAATCGCCATCATTCGAAAGCGCGAAGCTTCTATCGATTGAAGCACTGGCCTGCGACGCATGCGAATAATCTCACAAATTACCGAAAAAGAGAAAAACACACGGGTGAAAGCCTTGAGAAAGCAAGGGCACCCAGGCTTGAAGTCAGCAGAATTGAAGTCAACAGCAGCGACGACGACAGCGATCACCACCACCACCACCACAATGTCATCCACGACAACAAGCAGCCGCACAGCGGTCAGTGCGCTCCTCGTAATGAGAATACAGACAGTAAATGTATTTCCTTCTGGCGAAGCCGACCACAAATTAACGTTCTGTCCAACAGACTAGCAATGCTCCAAAAAGCCACTTCCGCAGCCAACGACTCAGACGAACCAATTGGCCAAGCCCGGCCGGAGCCGGATTCGAATGCGGCGTTGGGAATCCAGGAAAAAAGTTATAATCGGAGAATCAACTCGAAGATCTTTGTAGGAAAGAATCTGTCGACTGTACTTCTGCGAGCGCTCCTCCGCCGAGCCGAACCGAGCCTTCTCGAGTAAGCAAATCGCACACAGCTCCGAACGTTCGAATGTGGTCGAGTCTCGCAAGGACAGAATCCCTGGAACTCCGGTCGAACTCAAAATGCTCCGGTAACTTACCTTAAGAGAATTACAGTGGCACATTGAATATTGGTATCCAGGTGCGGCGATCCAGGTCTTCCCAAAACTAAGGAACAAGTCTTTTTCGCAAGCGGCAGATAGGCGAACAGGCGAACTCGCGAACAGGAGAATTACTCGGCGGCCTGAACGCTGGCTGCAGTTAGCTTCAATCAATCGACGGATCAAGCAAACGATCGGACTATTCACTTAGAACGAATGCACACCTCTCCGACGGCGTAACGAACAACGAGCTGTGACTATGGACGTTCTGCTGCTGCTGCTGCTAGCACAGCCACCAACCAAACTCACTCGCCCGAAATCTCTCTGCTTCAAAGAGGGGCAGGTTCCATCTTCAAGATGGCTGGCTCTCCGTTCAGCCGCCAGGGGTCGCTGTTTACAAACAAATGAATGGGTTCACCGGAAAGGTCTCGGGAGTAACCGGGGAAATACCGCTTGCGGAAACTCGTCATCGCGGGAAGTTTCGGGACATCGGGACACGGGGTCGAGACGGACCGGTGCAAGGCTCTGTCCGGGAACTTCATCAACAGATTGACACAACTGATTCTTCGGCGCGAGCTTGAAATTCGAAAAGTGGACTGGAGCCTTGTCGTGCGCGAATCGTTCGCGATCGCGCGGGAGTTCCGATTGTTCTCCGTATTTCGCAATGGAAGAAATCCGTCCGCTCCAGTAACGGATCTCTCAGCCTTTTCCGGCGTCGTCAGATTTTCTTAATATGGGATTGAGGATATATTCGTCCGACCGTTCCCGTACTCCTGATCTCGACCCCGCCTCTCAACTCTAGGTCACCTCGTCAGAGGAGTCGTTGTCGAGACCTGGGCATTTAAACATGCTGCCGAGATTATTTAGGGAGTGCCGCCGACGCAGGTCGTTCTCCGCGTGGTGCTCCTCTCGCGGCTCGCGGCCGATCTCGCATGATATTCGTACCCCGTTCCGCGTTCCCTGTTTTTGCCTTCCGACAAATAGTGCCGATCACAACATAGCTCACTGATTCGCGCACGAGACTGTGGATTCGGTCCGGTTGCATTAGGGGTGCCAAGGTAAGTCGGGATGCCTCTATGTTTCGAATGCAATGTGAGTCCTCCCTGCATCCCCAAGCTCACCGGCGAGGTCCGCGGTCACCAACCCAGCTCTAGACCCCGAACCTTCCGAGAGGCGGGCTTGAGACACCCGCTGTGGTACATCATCAAATTTTATTCACAGATGTTCGCGGCCTCCGTCCTCAGACGGGTAGCCAGCCCAAACTGTTACCACGTCAGAACGTTGATCGTCTTGAAACGGAGTCACCCCTTGCGACAACCGCAGGTTAGTGCGGATCGTGAGCAGTAGTGTAGTGGGAAATCAGCGGTAGGATCGTGGATCATCGACCAGCTCGATTCGGGGTTCAGAGCTCGTCGATCCTGATTCTCTCCTCATGCTATTATTGGCCTAAAGTCGAACCAGTTCCCGTAACCGAGAGCCTCCCACGATTACAGGTAGGGGAAGCCCACAAGAATCTCCAAACGAAGAGAATGCGAACCTACGAACTTGTTCCACTGACCGAGGAAGAAAAACCAAAAACGATCAAGGTTGTGTTGAAAGAACTAGTCGAGGGTAAGTTGAGGAAGATCGATCGGGTGGTTCCGGGCGCGGGGACGACGCACACATAGGACTCGTGCTAGGTTTCGCCGAATTCGCCGTGCTCAAGGAATTTGTTTGCAGGTTACGGCGCAGTCGGAGATGTGATCGAAGTGCCGCGGAACTTTGGTCGATTCGAGCTCATTGTGCCCGGGAGAGCTTCGTATGCCTCGCCCGAAGCCCTGAAATGGGCTGAGACGCTCCAGGAGCGGGGGATCGAAGTCGTGCGCTTTACATCGAAAACATCGCCGGGGACGATCCGCTATCTGAGGAGTCGAGTCTATGCTCTCAGTAAGTGTTATGACCTGTTTGTGTGCTTCCACGATCAGAATCCTGGGACCTGCCCCTTCCAGTATTCGGGTCTCCTCACATTGAAGGAGAATCCTTCTCGTCAAGCACCTGTCGAGGAGCGCGAAGAATATGTGGAATGCTGATGATGCTGGATTCTAGCGGATTATTTTTCCCTACAGTCATGAGCGAGAAAAATCCGTGGACTCTGGAGGTATGGCATGTACGCAGCCACTTACGATCTCAAGGATTGGTGGTGCCTGAAGAAGCCATAGTTCTCCCGGATAAGCCGATCAACCATAACGATGGGGTTAGTGATCGAGACTTCCTCTGAAGCGAGTCAGCATCTCGATGATCGCATGCTGATCTGTATCTTATTGTTAATGAGACCTCTCGGGAATGCTCATCTGCTTCGACAAATGCCCTGAATGCCCTCAGCGGTGACTCACGGAAATTTTCATTGACTAGGTCTTCGGCAAAGATATCATCATAACTATTAAGATCAATGGCAAGGACGAGGCTCGGTGCAGACTCAGATTTAGGCCTGCCGAGGAACTTCTTGTGAGTAGCCCCTCGTTCAATCATTCCAAGTCGGTCGATTTCCGTGGTCCTCGACTTTCTTCGCGACTCATCGAGAGGTCAATAAGGCCAGGGATACGCACAAGCGGGAAACCATTCCTTCCGATTATTGGGTGTGCTCAGATATCCTGAAATCTTCCGTTTTCCGCAGAGTCCCGCGACTCAGTTGCAAGAGGTGGAGCAACCGTGGTACATCGACACGCCGACGGCTCTCTTCGAGTCCCAGGCCGCTGAGATCAACCAAATGCACGACGAGGTGATGGCAATCTTCCAGAAGCGAATCGAAGCTATCCGAAGTGAGGGATTGCGCTCCATTGCCGATTTGAACGTACGAGCCATTTTCTAGATACTCGGAGCACCTCCGGAGCTAGTTATTCTTCTTTATTGAAAAATAAATAATTTTTCCCCTAATGTGCTCTTGACGTCCGAAGGGAATCGAGCTAAGAATGTCATGAATAATTTCCCGATCAAGTTCACCAGAATGTTTGCGTCGAGTTCCCGCAAAATTGATTGTCCACCTTGAGGAAGTCGGATTTCGCTAATTTTAGTCTCTTCAGATCGTGCTTAATCGTCGTAGCGAAAGGCGCCTGACTGTCCCCGGTCAACAGGATCATGTATGATTCTGGAAAGCATAGGGGAGCGCGCACGTGAGCGTACGGGGCTATTCATTGAGACACACACCACGACGTCCAACAATAACTCATACTGCTAAGCTTAGGTATCTGTGATCGGCATCCAACCCAGCGAGCAACGCACCCACTTCGTCTTCCTTCATCCAGAGCAAGGTATAATTCTCGTAGTCGGAGCTTATGACAGCCGCCTCGAACAGTTCGGAGTCGTGATTCTCGAGGAAAAGACGTGCCGCAAGTGAGCCGTCATCCTTCACGGCCATCTCAATCCTCGAGCTTTCGTCCCTGGATGCACCGTGGACAGGAATATGGAATCTTACATCGAATGAAGTTCTAGAGCTACGTGCACACATACATAGCTACATAGTGTGTCTGTTCGCACAGACGTCCAATTCAGAGTGACGGAATCTTCTCTTGGAACTTCGGCTGGCCGCGGCTACTCACGAACTATTGTTGGAGAGCATGTACATAGTGAAGTGCTGATACTCGTCCCGGAATTTTATGAATGCACATTTGGCACCGAGTCCGAATACCGAGCTCGTGTAAGAGTCTACCTTCCACACCTGGCCTCTGGCTAACTGCAGGGATCATTCAGAAAAAATGAAAAATGTCTCTCTAAGATTATCTTGAGGGAGGATGGGATTTGAGCGTCTCGGATCTCATCATGCGGCGAGCAGTAAGAGTTTCTCTTGCGATAATCATCAAACAATGTCGACAAGGAGGCTTTGAATGCGCGGAAGCTTCACCGTACCTTTTTCAGCTCAAATCCATTCATGAAGAACATTGGGTCTGACAGCGCGACCCATGCCAAAGTTGACGCTGCAAAAATTCCACGGACGAGAGCGGGCATCATTCGCGCACCGCAGACTGTGGAGTCTGTGCAGCTTTTTCAATAAGCCGGAGATGAACAGCTTTGCTGGCGATTCAATTCCGTGGTCCTGATCAGAAGTTTACTCTCAGTGCTACGTGACTTAGAAGCTGTCGTTGCGGCAATTTCGCCTCCACAAATCAGACTCCGCGAAAACCTTGAATTATTCACCAAGAAGCTTAAGATCGCTCACGGTAAGCAAGAAAACGGGTGACATTCCATTTATTAAGAAGAAAACGAGTGGGTCGAAGAATCGAAACCTAGTGTTCCAGAGCCAGCGCGCCTCCAGAGGACACCCTCAGCCGAGGTTGCTCGAATCATCGGTCTCCATCATGACGTTCCATCGACCACAACGTATTCGAATATCTGATGCTGGGAATCATATACGGCATTTTCCCCGAATTTTTTTGCCCCTCAAAAGCCTCTTATGGAGGATCACCTGGAAACCTGAAGATACCGTGGACATTCACCGTTTCAGCGCGGCCGCGCTGAATTCTCAAGCCTACGAACACCTTTCCGAAAGCAGAGTCATCACGCGAAAAATATTTTCCTGATGGGTCAAAGCTCAGCTTTTCAATGAAACGGAAGGCTCATCCAGGCTCAGCCTCAATTCATATCTTGGACGATTTTTGTAGGATATTCACAGGTCTATTCGCAATTCGTTCTGTTTTCCTCTTCACTAGCTGTCTCTCGTGAGCGTAATCGGACCGATTACCGATCGAGGGAGTCGAGGACCCATCGGCGGGGCCGAGAACGAGCAATAATTCCTTGGGCAAGTGTCATCATCATTTTTGCAGATAAAAGGATGGAAAGGTTCCCGGAATCGATCTCGTTGTCAGCTCAAGTGATGAGACGTCATATCTCACATTCGGATACTCAATAATTCTCTTCGCTGAGCGAGGGTGCTCGAAGCTCCGTTATTTCCGGAGATAAACGTTCGATTGAGGGCTCATCGTCCGGTAGGGTTTCCAACATCATCAATAGCGAGATTGATGCCATGGTAATTTCGAGAATGCATTCGATCCGCTCCTCCCGAACCCTCTAGAATCGGCCGTTCAACTGAAGGCGCTCTGTGATTCTATATCGGCGACGCCGACGTGACTACAGATCTCAAATATACGCAAGCTGTTTCCATTTCGAGCGGTCGCTAATCCCGCTGCTTCCGATCACTTTGAGGCTGGAAAGCTTCGGGAGCTCTAATTGAACATCGGTTTCAGAGCTTGCTTCGCTCTCTGAGAAATGAGCAACTCCCAAGGAGACACGGGACTTTTACAGATGATCGAAATTGGTTTTCTCGAGCACATTTGTTGAAAGATGAAGGCTTCTGCCATTGTGGGAGCTCGCACGCACATTCCTGCTCAACCTAATGACTATCTGTCTGCCTCGCTGACAGTGGCATCAACAATATCGACAGTCACTGCTCCTAGCGCTACAAAAAGCTCGAGACTCAATGTTGAAAATCCAACTCGAACGAGGCAACGAACGAGGAACAGCGAGAGCGGCGCGGTGGAAACAGCGAGTGAAAAATCAATGAAACGGAGTTAATCCATTATTATGATGCGTCCGGTCACGACGGAGCGCTCGGGCGAATGTTCTTTTCCCTCATTTTTTAGCGAGTTTCTCCCTCATCCCGAGATCGCGTGCTCGAATCCATCCATTCATGAACCGCAGGCGAGCAATGAGCTAATTGTCAGTCGACAGGGTAAGGATTGAAGGCATTCATTCATGGTTTGGCTCTTCGGGAGCATCGCGCATCCTCCTGTCAAGGTTTCGCGTAAAACTCGGCGCGTCCGTCGGCCTTCGGGAGGCCCTTTATAGGAGGGTCCTTCCTGTTCCAAGCTCGGCGGAACACCTAAACTTATTCGCGAGAGGATCTCGTCTGTATTGTCCCTCCCAGCCTAGGGATTCGGAGAGTGCGAGGAACCTCCACCGTGCCCATCGCGATCTTTCTCTCGTGCGAGACGAGGGAGCGGTCAGCCTGAGTCCCGGCTAACTGCTGAGATGCCTTTTTTTCTAGGGGCAAGAGCGGAAAACAGGGGCATCGAGAGGCGGCACGCGGAGCTCGCGGGCCATATATACTGTTATTAACTCGAGCCTAATGGTCTTCATGGGAACGCGGATCATCGTTGTCGGTCTCCGTTCCCAGGATGATTTCGATCTCGAACTATACAGCATATTTCCGAATCACTCGAGAGCAAAGGTTAGGGAGGCAGGATGGACCCAGAATCTGGAGTGCACTATCTTGAATTCAGCGGATGCACCGCTCAATTGCACGAAAAAATCAGAATCATCCGGGGATTCTACTCGGGCGAAGGAACGGCAGAGAGACTGTTTTCAGGGCAAAGTCCCGGCTCGAACACCTGCAGATTGAGGCTCGAGTTTGTTTCGTTGAAGATTCGTCTAATAAACTGATAACCCAATATCGGGAGGGAGGACGCTATTTTCAGAAGTCCGAGTCGAGGCGAGCTCTTGTGAAAAGGTCAGGCGAGAAGTCGGGTGACGTTGTAACATTTTCTCTTTCGAGCGGAAGACGATAGCTGTGTCTAGTTCACGGCTTGGAGAATCAGAATCTTCCCACCCACGTGTCTCCCTGTGCGTCGCCGGGTGATTTCGTGAAACTTGAGAACCCTGAGGTCTGCTACCTCCGTATTCCTGGAATTCGATCTGCAAGGAGAAGGAAGGGCGCGGTGAGTTTTTCGAGAGGAAATTATGAAGAGAATACTCTCGCTCGACCGCAAACGATGCTCTCGATCGAAAGTTAGTCGAGTTATCGGCATAGATTCCTCTTTTTCTGTGCCGTATGGGTTTTCTCGGCTCTACCTCTTGATTCGTGGGTTCCACCCGCTCGGGCCGTGGCGAGTCTAGCGTGTGAACTCCGGCATCTGTCCGTTCCGCTAGCTGGCTAGCTGGCTAGCAAGATTGATACGAGCTCATCAGGAGCAAATCGGTACGGAGAATCGGAAGCCTTGCCAGGCGAAACTCCGAGGTCAGTCAGACCACCTCCATCTGTTTCCATCTCGCTAGCTTTCACCCACAGCTATCGGCCGATCAACCTGACCGCGCATTTCAGCAAATCAGTTCGAATTTCGGTCTCTGTTGATTTAGATTTCGCCCTCCCTCACCCTTCCGGAATTTCCCCCTGATTCCGAGGGATTTATCGGAGTGGGTATGTGTGAATGAGGAGAATTGGGTGCTTGAGATACGTTCAGGAGATGAAGGATTCTGCCCCTGAGCAACTCGAGAGCGAAATCCTCCGACGGATGAAATCGCCGGCTGAGCTCATTCAACGGCCTGAATTCAGCCATTCGGACTTTGAGGGGCGACGAGCTTCTTCAGCGCCCAAGCTCATCTCCGGGATAGTCAGATGGTGCGAGTCCTTTTTTAGCTAGATTTCGAAAAGCGTACTTCTCAATCATTTAGAGGTTCTGAATGAATCGGTTCAATGAGAATAATCACTCTGATTCACACCGACTGCTGCTACGAGAGGGAAAAACTCCGAATTAAAGGCACTGAGGGGCACTGCGGCCACTTCGATCTGCGAACACTCCCAATCCCGTTCGACTTGCCGGAATGCCTTCGTAGATATCATTGCTACCGGCAACAGCAGCAGCAGCAACAAGCTTGGCAATGAGTGAGGCAATGAACAAAGAATTTTAAGCTATCGAAACTCGGGTTGTTCGAGGGCCAGAAGAATTCGTCTCTTTCTCGAAGAGATGTCTTCGTCAGAGTTCATCGGCGTCAAGGGCGACTTTTGGTGGATGCGATTCTCTCCCGCGTGGTCCTCTCTGTGTTGGGGATATTCATTGTTAATGATTTTCTTAGACAGCTCGCCAAACAAAGGTTCCGTCCCGATCGCGGATCATCAGTATGTCCGTTCACCCTCGCTTCTCGGCCGGGCATGATGCAATGGGAGTGTCGAGTTCTTTCGTCTTTTACCCCTCTCAAGTCAGCTGGGGATGCGGAGAGGACATTTTGACCATCTTTTGGGAGGTTTATTCTGCAAACTCCCAAACAAAGTGGGAATTCTGATCCCAACCCGGTCACAGGCAGGTTCTCTATGATTATTATTCTCATGATTCCTCTATGACTGGTCTTGGGCTCAGATGTTGAATTCTCGAGAAGCCGAAGATGCGTCTACGCTCAAAGCAGAAGCTATTTTCCCCTTTTTTGCGCCTGAGCCCGTTCTTCCGGCGATTCCGCTTCGGTGGGATACGCTTGGTGTCGAGACTTCTCTGCCCGGAAGCACGAAGCTGGGAAGGTAATCGTTCGACTTCCTAAAGAGCTCAGGTTTTGGTCATTATTCCCCGCTCTCCGTTTCGAACTGCTGTTTCCTCATTCTTTTCGCCTGTCGAATTAATCGTAAGCAGTGATATTTGAGTTAGAAATCCCGCTCCTAGTTTCCGTAAAGATCGTTCACGTCGGACTAGCTCTAACAGAAAGTGGGTTTTCTGTCTTGGAGACATTCTGACAGATATCCCGAGATATATCGAAGTACAACAGGGGTGTTTTCTCTGAGCTGACGCTAACGCGAAGGACCCAGCCTTGGTGTCCGGCAGCGCTTCGGCGATTCAATTTCTCCTCTCGGGGGCATTTCATGAACTAATAGGAAGCCTAGTGCACCTTGCTGATGATGAGGAACAAGAAAAACCTTGAAGCGAGAGGGGCTCGATCGACCCCCACACCCAGCCAGGGTTTCACGGATCAACTTCAAATATCTGCAGTCAAAGATGAATTGAGAGCGTAGGGATGATCAAATATTTCCCGCCTAGGATCGGCGCTACAAACTCTCGAGCAATTGACAACTTCAAAGTTGCCGTCGTCTGGTCGGCCAATGTCTCGGAACGGATCGAATCCGATGGCTCAATCGACGTCGGCAATCCAGTCGGCCAGTCAATCACCCGGTCTCTTCGTCTGCTCGTCTGTCAGTCGGTCGGGCAGCATCTAAGCGCCGATCGGTCGGACCGGGTGGAGTGAGTGGATACGCTTCTATTGATCTAAGAACGCGATCCGTCAGAGGTCGACGTTCGCATCAGTTTTATTTCTCCTCTTCGACACCGCGGACAAATTCACACCTCCGAGATTTCTCAAGATCTTCGACTTTTTCCTTGAATTCAGACTTAATTTCGAAATCATCTGCACCAGAGGAACATAATTCTCGGAGCGAGCTCACTTTTCTTCCCTTCCCCCCACTGCGCTCCAATAGGCCGTTTCATGTTTTTTTCGCATCATCTCGGGTGCGAAGTATTCCTTGCTGTCACCGAACAGTCGCAAGTACGACGCTTCCGCTGGACTGAAGGAAACTCCCCATTCTTGTGATCATACTTCGGACTGATTGTTCTCCTAAATTTCTTGCCGTCACGTGTACCAATTTTTTTTTCATCGAGCAGACTGCTTTCCCATTACATATACAAGTGAATGGCGTTCCGGGCGAACGCCGGCATCTCGCCCGCCTGAGTATGCAGCAGATGCGGAGCTACAATTATATGCCGGGCGAGACAGATATCTGTCCGGACGAGTTTCAGTGAAGGTATGATGAGTTCTGGCTCGAGGCTTTATTTTCGGAGAAGTACCTAGGGCTTTATCTGAAGAGCAATTTGCTCTCCGAGTCACGCGGAGCCGGTCGAGTGTCTGGCTAGACTTTCAGAGTTAAGCTCAGTTCCGAAGCAGAGCAGCGCACAGCGCGTGAAATGCCCCAAACCACCTCAAGCCGAAGATCCAGACCATTCAGAAATGCATTTCGGAGCGTTCAGGAATGCTCCGAAGGGCTGGAAGCCCGTCGTAGTAATCGGTTGGATGTAGATGAGCATGCTCAACCTCCAATGTAATTCATACTATCATCGAAGTCCGACTGATTCACATATAGTGTTACCTTGTTTCGCGCCTTCCGTTCATGGAATTTCCATGGAGGGCACAATCTGCTCTCATCCGATGTGGCTTCAGCACTTGACGATCGGGGCTATGAAGGAAGTCTTTAGTGTTCCGTTTTTCTTGGGAACCCCCCACGTTTTTGGCGGGTTGCTTTGGATCTGATTTGTTTGGTTCCGTCTCCCAGCATTTCTATTGGTCAGATAATTTCACTAGTTCATGTGTATGGCTTTCTTCTACACTTCCAAGAGACTTCTGTGTTTTGCTTCTGCGTTCGTGCGCTCGCCATTGTCTCTTTCCGTAAGCAAGCCAAGCAAGTAAGATACCGTCACGCTAAGATGACTTTCTCGTTCCAGAAGTCGCAACTCCGCAAGATTTACGAACGCTTATCGGAAACGCTTTGATCTGGAGAAAATGTTTCCTCTATGGTTTTTTTCTGCTATTCCGATACCTTGCTCTCCTGGATGGGACAATCCGAGACCCAGCCTGATCAATCCGTGATTCAGGAGGGAAAACATCAAATGAAAGGAACCATTGGAGATGAAGTCACTCTCTCGGTCAATTCAGAGGGCTGTGGACAGTGGGTCCGGGTTGAAGAGTTTCGACGTCATTGTCTACGAAGTGCATTGAAATTCATTCTGTGACCGCAGTGGTTTTATCCGACTATCAGTTTCCAGTCGGATGCATGTTCGTGGAGCGCTGACAGCGGGCATTGTATCGCCTGACAGAAAGTCCGTGGTCAAAGGAAAGTAATTTTCCGCCAACGCTTGAATCCTAGATGGAGGGCTTTTTCGGCGAAGAGGAGTTCCAGCAGCACAGCACGAGCGAGTCTTGTCAACTTCGTGTCGGTAAGCTCCTCTTTTGACCGCGGCGTCAGGGCCAGCAGGCAGAGAATGCCCTTCTTTCCGAATAAAGGGATACCATGAGTTAACTTCTACAATGGATTCGAGGAACGCATCGTTTCAGAACTCCAGGCCCAGTCTCAGTTACGCTTCCAGTGCGAGTCAGGAAATCAAAGGTGCTTTGACTAGCTCGATATAACGAACTCATCCGCTGTTCCAGAAGTCGACTGGCTGATACTCGTGGTGGGGAGGGGGGGGGGGCAGGAATCCATGTCAAAAACAATGGTCCTGAGCTAGGTCGGAGGATGGAGAAGAGACTGAGCTTGCAGGAGCACTTCAGAAGACTAAAATAGAGAACACTGGCCGGGAACACACGGCAGGAGAACAAAAAGGAGTACGAGACGGCGGAGGAGAGCGGTGCTTGTCCTGGGTGAAGTAACGCCTAAAGTGACACAAAGCTGTTTGTTCCGAGCGGAAGTCAAAACTCAACGAAGAACTTGCGTCTTCCGACAAAGTAGAGTAACGCTGCCAACAACGAAAACGTTTCCTTTCTACTCTCGTCACTTCGCTCCACTAAGAGACTCCTACGATCGACGGGAGTTCTAGACAACTTCAATCTTCTGCACGCCACTGGATTGAAGCTCGAGTTGGAATCGGGCTAAATCGCCGGGTCGGGTCTTTTGAACGAAACGGATTCCCCATGATCCTGAGGATCAATGTACCGGTTTCCTCAAATTTCCAGCGGAATGTCAGCGTGTTTTCCCGTCCGAATATAGTCCGAAAAAAAGGAACGCAGAAGAAGGGTGAGGGTCTATTATGTCGTTGCTCATTTTCTCTAGCGGTGGGGAATTATTTCCACCCTCTTAACAGCGAGCAATCGGCTGTGTTTTGTCAAACTGAGCAGGCTGTGCATAGAGAGCTCGTTGGGTGGGTGACTGACTGATTCACCGTGTCGTTCGTCGACCGGCCGGCCCGCCCGCCCGCTCGACCGCTCGGTCCTCTCAACGACTGACTGAATGGCTATTGTACCGAGGCTGTCGAGCGTCATCGCCTCGGGCTCGCAATATCGCAGGTTAGCACAGAGCGGAGTTTTGTTCGTTCGTTCGCTCGCTCGCGCGTCTCACCTCGGGCGAGAGAAACCAATGAAGGAGAAACCAGTCCTCTTGCAACTAACGCACTCCACGCATAATCCCCTCGATCTCACTTCTAGCTGTTTCGGGACGGTAGATTCCATCAACGATTTCGCGAGTACGCTCGTCGGCTCAATGCTGGCATCGTTGCGATTCCTCACAGACTCGATGTTCAGATCGGTTCACAGATATCGTCCCACTACCACGAAATATTCGATTTTTCTAGAAGCAGGAAGTTTCCGCTGGAAGCGAAATTTTCTGCGGAACTGTCGCGAATCTGGTGTGTGTGTCGGAGAATCGGGAGTGAGTCCGTCAAAGAGTTTTGGCATCGGTTGGCGTACGTGCCTAATGTACCAATTTTCCTCCTGTCCGGAGCTGGCGAATGGGGATACAAAACGAAAGCCATTTTCTTCGACTTCGTCGATTTGAACTCGATCGGAGGAGACAATCAGAAAATCACCTGAAGTGAATGCCGCTTCCTCCCCGAGGGGAAGTTACATACGTCGACGTTGGACAGTGATCGTCGAAAATTACATCCTAACTATCCGCAGCGGATGAAGCTTCACCGAAGGGGGGAGGCGGGGTACTCTGTCCACGTCTCCGGGCTCACCGGCAGAGAGCTCGCCAAGCTTCATCCTCGTGATCGGAGCTAATCCCAATGAGTCCGTATCCACAGCTAGCTACAAGCATATCCGAGATTCGGGGGTATCTAGACGGACACGGGGATCCCTGCACGAAAATTGTGGGAGGAAGCATGGTCGAGGAGAATCGTCTTCACGAAAACTGGAACGGCTTCGCCCCGGGCGGCACGGAGAGAATCCAAGCCACTGTCCAGAGTCCAGTGGAACGAACATACCCCCTCGCCAAGGCTGTGTCGTCACACAAAAGTCATTGCATTTGGATGTAGGTATATTTATTTTGTCATCCGCGATTGCTCCGCAGCCGAAAGAGGCGTTGCAAGAAAATCGTTTTTGTTTTTCCGTCTATGGTTGATTATCCGAGTTATTTTTCCATTCAGAAATCTTCCATTCCGACGGCGCCTCCTATCTGGATCTGAGAAGAAAATACAGAAACGGCTCCGCTCACCACGATCAGAGACGCTTTCTTATATAAGTGATTCCTGTGAAATCGACTCCTCCGCCGGACTCATTTGGCCTATTGGCTGGCGTTCCATGATCGGCGGCTTCGATGTTGAGGGGGAAGTCGAAATTTTCGAAAATGAAAAGCCAGTCGATTGTTGATGATGCGAATGCTGGAATGCTACCAGAACGACGGAAGAGGGGAGAATGGTAAAAACATGGAAGCCTGGGGCGGTCGACCGAGACAATGTGCGAGTCCCCACGATTTGGAGGCGGAGAAGAGAACCAGAGCAAAATGCTGCCCGAGAATTCCAGCTGAATGAACATTATCGGAATAAACAATCTAGGAGACGTGGAGGACATTGAGCTGGAAATCCGAGAGCGTTCAAGGTTCATAGACTATTTTGTCACCACTCACTCCACGATAAGATTGCTTTGGAGATGAAATTGGGAATCCCCTCGTTTCCGTCCGGAATGTCCTCACAGGTTTCCGAGCTAACCTCATGCGGGAAGGAAAGGAGCGGAGGAGCAGCACGGAAACCTCAACACTAACTGAGACAGCACAGAAATGCTAGAAATACAGATGAGACCTTCTTAAAGACCAATGAATGGGGACGGTCATTCCATTCCCCCGACAGCTCGATCACCCATCATGTCACAACGCTCCACATTCGATTATCCCAAGTCAGAATATGCAGGACGAAGTTAGGAATGTCCCGTGATTGTTGACCCTTGTTGTGATTGTTGTAATGCTTCGATATGAAGGCTCCCGAATCGGCTCCATCGAGGCTTCCAGTATAGATCAGCGGCCTCTGATGAGACCCTGGATCCCCCATGCACGCATCAACGGTTCCTCTCGTCGCTTTTTTCCGGCCCCATGAACACCGAGAAGCAGGTCTTGACGGAAGCCCCACGGATGCTTCTTCTGATAATCTCGACTTCTCTTGGGGAATTCACGCGCTGAGAAGCGACCCTTGAGTATGTATCTCTTCATTCTACCTACCAATTTCCAGTATCCCTCAGACCGCGCACGGTTTCTCTGCTCTTCGAATTTCAGAGCTCGCTGTCTCGGGTCATAGTTTGTGCACACTGATCTCTCGGAGAGAATCATCTGCAACAGAAAAGATAACACCTAGGTCGGGGTGAGTCTGGTACGAGGATCCCGGATGCAGTATTCAGTGTCCGTCTCCTCGGATTGGCTCTACTTTTCGATTCACGATTTCTTTCTGTGATTCTTCGCAGTTCTCGACATCCGTTTTTTTCTACGCTACGAGAGAGCTAGGGCCATGAAAACAGGGGAGCAGGTGAGCCCAGGCCGAGGCCATCCCTTGGAAGAGTTCAAGTGTCACCCGGAGCTGTAGTCTCTGACACACAGTATTCACAAGTCAATTCCAAGGGCAAAGAGTCGACTTTTCGGATTAAGCTCAGCGTGAGAGGCCCATGATTTTCGTGATAGGGTTTTTAATAAACTTCCAGACCCAGACCATTACCATCTTCGCGTTGTACCGACGATGAGAGAAACCGGCAGAGACGTCCTAGGTTTAGGCTCGCTGCAGATAACTTCGCATGGCTGCGTGAGAAGTGTGGTCGACGGCACGATGCCCCCGATCAAGATATCTAATCCCGGGGACCAAATGCTGGCGCGAGAGATCCCATGGAGCGGGCGAAAAGCGATGAGTTGTCGTCCTGGAACTTCTCCCTGCGCGAAAACTGACGAGGAATTCCACCTCGATCGTCACGTTTCCCTTCACGCGGAGCGTTGCTACATTTGTCTGTCTCTTTTCCGGATCAGTGGTGTTCCTCATCCTGCCTCCGATCTGATCTTCTATCGTGCATTCGATTGCCGGCTCTGCATCCCCCGGAAGCCCCGGAAAGGTCTTGACGATGTTACACCGAGATCCTACGGGGCACCCAGAGCCGGGCTATCTCCGCTCGAGATAGCGGAAGATCTAGAGAGCTTATGCAATTTACGAAGTCGAATCCGTTCTAAACACAAATTAGTGGTGATCCTGAGGAATTTAGAAATCGATATTCGTTCTACCCCTGGTGTTCTCCAATACCCTTGGGCTGAATTCCGAAAACAGCAGGACAAAAAGCGCGATGGAGTAATTGTGCATACCTGCCCCATCGGAAATTTCGAGCGGAAGACCGCAACGCCGTCATTGTTAGCGCAGCGAATCTTGAATCACCGCTCCCGAGCAAGATGAATTGTTCCGAACACGAAAACGACAGCGCATTGACAACAAGGCTGAATCATCGTCTTTGTCAACTCACGCAAATACTTAACTCGGCAGATTTCTTTCTCGAAGCTATTCCCGGAGTGGCATCGGCATCGGTCGTTTTCCGAAATTTCTCGCGCTCTCCCGTCGTCTCCGAGGTCGACTCATTCAAGGAATTCGCAACGTCATGGATTAGACGAGTTGAGTGGACCTCAAGCTCTCATGAGAGCTCAGTTTTTCGCTTACGCCGCTTCACCAATATCTCTCTGCTCGAAAGCGGGGCGCGGCGTTTTGGCCATTCATCATCCGGGCTATGCGCGACGATAACATCCGCCGTTTCCCAGAACGAGAATCACGCAAGTAGATTCAGTGCTCATTGTTTTACGCATACGCATCATACAGTTATCGGGCTGCTTCGCTCTTCGTTGAGCGTCGGAATGCGATAGGTCCGGGGAATCCCAGTAATGTGTGACACGTTCTTACGTTGAGGGACACGGGATGATTCACGCTCCGTATTCTATAGCGGAACGATGAAGAGCAATTAGACCCTTCTAGCTCTTTTCGTCCTCCGACGGTCGAATCCGCGATCCGGGGCGGATGGATTGCTGGCGTCTGCTGGGAGGTGGATATTTTCCCGATCTTCGTCGGTGATATTCCGCTCGTTCTACTCAGAAGGACATCATTGAGTTTGCTGGCATCAGTCGGAACGAGGCATTGCTTCTCCGGCGAACCTTCTCTTCGTGCTAAATGCATAATGAAAGGCATTGCGAAGAACAGAAAATACATTTCCATGCTTTGTCCACCTCAAGTCGAATACGTGGTGTGTACGAGGAGAATAAATTGAAAGTGCTAATCTCAAGCAGGAAATACCTTGGACAAACCATATCGTCCACAATAGACGCGGTTATGCCACAGAGAGGAATCCATTCCTAAACGTGGGGTATATCGTCCAGTTCTGTCGTCATCGCCGACTGACTGAGTGAATGTTTGGCGGATTCGTGCGTGCCAGAAACTCTGAATTCGATCTGTCTGTCGTATGGTTGAAAAGTTGAGCCTTGAACGATTCGGAGCTCCGACGGACGCCGATCAGAGCTGTGAGGTCGAACGTCGAAGAATTTGCTGAGGCTAACCGAAGTGCGAAGATGTTGGATTGGGATTCCGCACAGAGAAGATCGATCATTGCCGATTGAGAATTTGTTCGTTCTCTCTCGCTCCGAAAAGCTTCACTCAGAGATACTGGGAGGGCCGCCACCGCCACACCGGCCGCCGTAGAGCTGCTACGTGCCGCCACGGCCAGCACAATCGACGTCATCCACTTGCTCCCGAAGTTGAATGTGTTTCCTTTTCTATTTTCTGCGCTGCAGTCCATGGGAGCCATTCTGCGCTATCGGATCACGGTGACGTCATCGCGTACCGAGGCTCAGAAAGTCAGTCCCATCTCAATCAAAGACAGTCGAAACAACCCGACGCAGACCCTGGTCACGAGTAACGACTGGAGTTCGGAGGGCCAGACCGTCCCTCCGACTGCTGACGACGACTGATCTTCTGCATCGAATCGACGCGAGAAGGGGACACTCTTGAATAGAAACATACCTTTCCAAATCACAATCGGTCACGCCACGTTACGTTTGATATTAGGTTCCGACTTATTATTATCCTTCCTCCCATCGTGATGGAAATGTGAGTTGCCGGATCACGTAACCGAACATCTCCCAAATAGGAGAACTCATCATTTCTGCGACACGAGGAGCGGATCTCATCGACTAGAAAAAATATTCTGAGATGGATATTCCGCCGAATGAAGTCTTCATCTCATTCCAATTGGACGCAAAGGACTCACGGGGGAGAATTGCGGCTCGTGGTCAAAGTCTCGTGAACTCAGTGGCACGATTGATGAGAAAGCAGTTGGTGAGAGAACACCTCGCACTATTCTATTTATTTTCTATTTATTTTTTATCTCCTGGCGTATCGTAGTTGTAAAAATGCGTGATACCGACGTGGCAGAAAAGCTATCGGTATCCGAATCGATCAAGCGAGTCGAACGCTGAGGGAAGAACGACCGAAGGCGACATTGAAACGTCTCGTTTCCATTTTGAAAAGATTGAAAGTACCCTAGGTTACTGCAACCAGTATCGCGGACCTTGAAGTCCAACTTTTTAGCATCAGGTGTTATCCCATTGGAATTCTTGAGAGTATTTATTTCTTCTGTCCCTCACCCGATTTTTTTCTCACGCGTGACTCCTCTTGTCAAGATTCATCTCGCCAACCAACCGTTGCACATCGAGGTATTGTGTATCGTTCTTCGCAACGAATATTTCCTCTCCTCGATACTCGGGGAGCAGACAGAATATTATTATTCGTGAGTATCTCCTCATTCGGGAACGCTTAGAGGGTGTCTCTATGGATGCGCGGCTTTGCGGGAGGTAGGATTGTATACCTAACCTGGTATATGACCGGGATCAGACTGCGGACTTCTAAGATCGTCCTGAATGCTTGGAATGATCTGATCTGCGGATAAGTGCTGTCCTGAAAACTTGAACACGGAACCGGGGTTCTGGAATTCCCACCCATTTCGGACGCGAAGTCTATTCTACCGATATGGGAGACGGAACGGCTCGTTCGGAAGGAACGGGAGTTTCCTCTTCTGGTGTAACCGTTCAATAGCGTACTCGCCCAGACAGTTCCCCGTCGTCGAGAGACGAGAGTAACCTATAGCCCTCGAGCTTCATATTTGGCAGTCAAAAGTGCAGGCATTCTCGCGAGGATGAAGTCGCTTTCGTGCGTCATGCGCGGAAACGGATGAGCAAGCTAGGGTTTCGATCAAAGCGACGTCAATAATAATTGCTGACGTCTGAATGCACCATTTGATCAGTGGGCATGATTCGGGCATTGTTTCATGGTATCGGTTGTGGCCTCCCTCGTCGGTGATAAGTGACGTTTACTCGCGCCGGCAGTCGAGTCATGCGATGAGCCATAGCTTAGCGCTGGCGCAACTACCAGGAGCAAGAGTCGAGTTTTGCGATGAGATAATCGAGCCCTATACCCGACCCTCTATCGATGCGGTACCCAGCGGAATTCTTTGAGGCAGTGGGAGCTCCTCTATCAATCGGACTACTTCGCTGACGGAGGGAGACCTTCAAGGAATACAGAGTCGACACTTCACGCTGCTGCGCGGTTGCCCACTGATGAGTCATTCTTGGAGAGCGCTTCAGAAAAATCCCGTGCTTAGTGTTAGATGAAGGGTGTGGAGTTCCGCCCACGCCTCCACTGACTCACTATGGACCACTAGACTTCAAATAATTCCAGGACGGTCAGACCCCCGAGTGAGGGGGGAAACTTGAGAGATACTCCCGATGCGAGACATTTATCTCCGCTTCGATCGGGTGGCATGACGGGGGCTGGGGGAGGGCGGGATGTCTGAGGTCAAGGGAGCCTAAGAGACTCCCCTCGATGAAAGGTACGTTTGGACTCTTCGCTGAATATATTCTCGTCGCATGAGAGGTATCTATGACCCACTTCGCGATACGTAGGCCAATCTAGATCATCGAATATCTTCTTATGCACTGGCTTCCTGATGAAACTGTGCCAACGCTATTGCATGCAAATAGACGATAATTATTTATCCCGAAAACGAGACGGTGGATCTCATCCTAAGTGAAATGGGGCTGCCGAACAGGGTGAACACTTATATTATCGACAAAGCCCCCTTTCTTCACGAGGCCCCAGAAAAAAAAACCGCGAGGGTCCTTGGATGATCGATCTTATTTTATTGCCATGCTTTCTCTAAGTTTCTCATGTCGTAATAAATTAAAGACTGTGCGTGTGTGTCGGCTCCGGCTGTCTCCATACGAGGCACGCGGAAAATACGGGTTTGGCTTGCTACTTGCTACACACCGCCACAGGAACGCAACGAAAACACATGAGAAATACCCCGGAGGCGAATAAATAGGGGCGGCAGCGATTCATATTTCTGCCCATGAATACGGTATCCAAACAGGAGGCTTAATCATCACTGGATGAGGTGGCAACATCAGACGCGGCGGAACAACAATGGAAAACGACTAGGTATCACTCTACGGTCATCGTTTCCAAATGTCCTGCCATGAACGAAGTTTCTGCAGGAACTTTGGAGATGCGCTTTTCCGCATCGCTTTGGATCGTCGGCTCCGGGAATTCACCATGAAGCGAGCATTAGCTGGGAGCTGGAAGTGATGGGCTGGATTCAATGAAAACTAGCAACTAGCTTCATCGATAGATGATCCACCGATTGCAAAAATGTTCTGTGAGAATTCCCCCGTCCCGAATGAGTTCCTCCTATCCTGGTCGCGGGACGGGTTACTGCTGCTTTCCACGGCGAATCCGGAGACCCCTGTGATTACGTCGATCACTTCTTCTTCTTCTTTTTCGAGTCACCCTCGCAGATACAATGCGAAGGCGGGCAGAACGACGGGACGTGGTTGCAGTTGAGAACGCACCATTGGTCCATTGCCTCGTTCTTGTTTGAACCTACGCTCGTGCAATCTAACTGGCCCACGAGTGAGTAATCCGGGTAGATGTTCTCAGTATCCTGATTGAAGACTGGTATCGCGGCGGCTTGCACAGGTCTCAAGTTCGGGTTCTGGAACGACACTCGAGCCGGTGGCGGTAGGAGAGCCCCGACTCCTCGGTTCGACAGGACCGGGGAATCGTCCTGAGGGTAGAAATCATGCGTCTTCAAAATTCCGTTACGGGACGTGTAACGAGGTGGAATGATGATCTCATCCTCGGTCCCCACTTGACGAGGATCGTCGATCATCCGAACCATGCTGGGCATTACTCCTTGGTAGTGGAACGGATATACGTGACGTGCGCGGACTTGTTGGGAGCACGCGAGCGCCAGAAGAATTATCACGGAGCGCAACATCGCGTCACTTCTGACTTGGAATTTTCACCCAGCTTCGCGACTTCACAATTCCCGACAGATTCTCTCAGATTTACGCACTCGAAAACCGACTGTAGCTTTGATAGACGAACTAGTTGGAAAAGAGCTGGTTGTTTATAGACGGTGAGATCTCTCACCTCGGAGAGAGGGCTACCGGAGAGCGGCCGGAACGAAGGTCGTCTTCAACGATAGGGACGATGCCGCGCTGGAAATACCGGCGCCAGTGACGCTTCTGGTGTGGCCTCCGCCATCGACCGACGCGCGGGGGCTGCACGGGGAAATACCGTTAGACGTGGATATCGGTCGGGCGATCCGCTCGAGAAAATCACAACCGGAGGGAACGCTCCTTCATCATCTGTATAAAGTACAATACGGGAGAAGTTTCTGTGCTTTTCGTGAGTCTCAACTCGAATTCCCAAATGCCAATCGTGATGTAGCTTTCCTAGCCCGGTCTGGCCGCTCCGCAACACCAATTTTCTCTGTACTGACCGATATGCCGAAATGCTTCAGAAGTCAGCAATCCGACACGCGCTTCCTCAGCGCAGGGAGTATCACTCTGCTTCCCCGAAGCGGACGACTCGGGAAATTGAGCACAATATTCGAGATTTTTGGTGGAAATATTGCGATCCCCAAGAAAAAGAAGGAAGTTCCCCTGAGGCTTTTCGGGAATCCATTGACGCCTCCTGAATTGTGGAAAACTCTCCGTCGAGTCTTCTATCGGAATCTTCACACGAGGACGAGATCACCCTTCCAGGACTTCCAGGAAAATCCGCCTGGCTCATGGGCCTACGCAGCGAGGGTATGCAAAGCCAGTCCGATGGGTTAGGGTTGCTTGGCCGCCGCAGCTCGGTACCCAGGGGCCTGGGCCCCTCCAGGTCTCTTCTATGTGCGCCCTCAGCCCTCCTGACTCGTCTTCGCCACCGATGCGATGGCTGGATTGAAATCGAATCGTGGTTTGAGAGCATTCTCCGGACGAAGAGCTTCAGTGCTGATTCGGTGCTTGAGAATCGATGCGGATGCGCGGATTCCTGCGATATCTTTATTGGATTCAACTTGATATTCGAAAATACAATAAATACCAGCTCTGTCGCATCGGACTTGCGCTCAATCGTGTATTCCCCGTCCTCGCTGAGTGGCGTCGGTGACAATGCACACATAAAGTGAAAAACTATGGAATAGGGATAAATCATGCATGCGATTACCGAAAGAAGATTCTCAAAAGCCGGTCCTAAGATTTTCCGTCTGATAAGATTGAGACAGCGCGGTGTTTCTTCTGGAAGACTATCTCACTGAATGAAATTCACCCATTGTGACGTCACGGTAAAAGTTCTGAAATAATGTCGGACTGAGGCTGATGCTCCTCCTGATTCTCTTGCATTCACGTACAATCCTGGCGAGGTAGATCCTCGGACATCTCAGGGATATCAGAGAGTGCATACCTCTGCTCTGTGACTCTCCGTAAGCCGCCTGCGCATTTCCGATGCGACGAAGAGTCAATCACAGTAGTCTGGCGCTCCTTAACATCATTTTCTATCTGCGCGAAACTGTTCCGTGATGAATTCACCGGAATCGGGAGAGTCCTGCCGCTATATCAGAAATGCGTGCGAGCGACGTCATGAAAAAACATCGGGGAATACCTTTGCGAAAGTGATAGAATAGTTTCTGGTGCCCTTCGCGCGAGGATTAGACAAAAACTCATGGAAGCAGGCGACACGCTTGGCGCTCTTCTGTTCGGAGGCCTGATGCAGTCGTTGCGATCAAGTTATCTTATTTGAAAGCGCGATCACGGGCAATTAGGATCATTCTTGTGACAAGGATGATCCTCGACGAATGTCGCGACTATTTCCGCGGTGCCTCCACCCCTTCGATTCTGGTTTTTACTCCATTCTCGGCGTCGACAGATCGCCACGGCTCAACTTCAATGCAAACTCCATCGATAGCGGATCCGGAGAAAATTCGTTTTCATACAATTCAGTACTCAGGCAAAGACTGGATTCGTACTCTCCGCAATGTAAATAAAACGACCATCCCTGCTTATGTCCAGAACGAACAAGCGCCCGGAATTGACTTATGGGGGGTTGAGTTATATATCTGGCGCGAAATGTTGTCGTCGTCATGTTGAAGCGTCTCGCGGATCGAGTCCGACTCTCCGAGTCCAACCGGTGGGTAGCCTGTGCATCGGTCTGAATGTACACACATGTACATTCTGTAAGGAACATCCGTAAGGGTCGTCGAGCGGGGAAGAGGTACCAGAACAGAAGATCATAGGACCCTCAGACTCATCGAAGATTCGAACGGAATCGGAGGTGAGTTGAGTTGCAGCCGGGAATGAAAAAAGCGGAGCGAAAAACCCTGCCCACATTTCCTTTTTTTCTTCTTTTTTTGGTGAAGCACCTCGCGAAGGGGTGACCCAATAATCCCCAAAAAGAACTGCGAGCGTGAAAAGGGGAGGGGACTGAGGGAAGATGGGAGGGAAAGGTAAAAGAGCCATAGGAAAAAATGCATTGACGCACTATCTAGAAGAGAGGAAAATTGAGCTGGAGTGTGCGGCTAATGAAAATAATAACATTTGCTCCAATTCCTAAGTGAGAACAAGGCTTCATTGAACAGAGCATATTGGGATTTTTCAAGAAAGACTCGAATACACGAATAACTGATGGATAAACCTCATGAAGTCAAACCTTAGTTCGTGTTTTTCAATCTCTTTTTATTGTGGAGTACAATGTCCTCTCGCTAACGAGTTCAATTCTACGTTTTGCCTGTTGTCTTCTTCCGTATCGAGTTTATCTCCCGATGGACCATTCCGATCAAATATCGAAGAGAACTTCCTTCAACAGCTTACGCGGCGAGAACGCCTGTCTCCGCGGAGCCATCGAAGATCGCCCTTGGTCACGATTCTTCAGAGGGACCGTGTTAGCTTGGATGTCCATGCTCGGGAGGACGTCGAGGTCTCGAAGAATATCGTCCTGTTTTTTGCCGCTGTGGAGGGTGATTCTCGCGGCTTCGCTCGGACTTCGCCTCGGTGGTGGACGTGGCAAATCGCGATCTCTCGGATAACGGTCTCCGGAATACCGTGGAGAATCAGGGTCCCTGGGATACCGAGGTGGGCCAAGGTCTCTAGGAAGTCCGTTACCTCTATTCAGATCGCGATCGGATGGTCGACAATCAGCGTAGCACTGCGAGGGCTTCACGATCACTCGCGGCCGCATCAGGCTCCCGGGATCCCGCAGAATGTCCTCGAGGAGTTCTTTGCCATCGGTGAGCACATCGATTGCGTGTCTCAGCATACGCAAGAGAACTTCATTCGAAGGACCGTCTTCGTCGGGGTTTGAAGACTGAAATGTTTTGTGCCTGCGTGAAATTAGACTCGATTGTATTTATACGTCACGAGGGACCCCTAGTATACATTCGAGAGCACACGGCGTCGTTCGATGATCACTTCCGGCTCTAACGAGGGAATTCCCTAATAGGCACAGCTCAGGGAGCGTTTTTCTTCAATTTTACGTTTCACAATCGCGGAAGTACGGTTTCGTAGGCCCCAATGTGATCAATCTCCATGCGAGGACACTTACGTAAAAATTGTTCCGATTAGGAGCACGAGAACAATTTATGTGAACGAGTTGTACGATCAAAAATGAAGCAATCAAATACTTCATAGCTTGAAAACGCTGCTATCCGAGCGATTTGGCCAATAGTCGCGCTAGGGATCAATAAGAATTCAACGATCCTGCTGGTCTGTCAAAATAAATCTCCGCTCGCCATCAGATCCGGAGGCCGGAACTGAGCTATTAGGCTCGACGGAGAAGTCCTAGTGTCACGAGAAAGTCAATGCTCGCATCGACTCGAATGTGATCAGCCGAGATTGTCTTCCGAAAGAGACCGACTCGGAACGAGTTGACTATCCAAATTCTCGACTGAGCGCGCTTTAGAGGGAGGCGGCTCCTCGAGAGAATGCTTTCGCTTAGCAAATTTTCCCGATGGCGATCGCGAAGCGTTCCAGGGAAGGGAGTCCGCACTGTTAGTCTCGAGTTGGTTTGAATGTCGGCGAAAGGGCGATGATTCGCCGCAGAGCTTGTGACTCCACATAAAGAACCTTCGGTGTGTTCCTCATGGAGAATCATTCATTATCTGTTGGGGTGTTGGGAAGAGATGCGGAGCCTTATCGGAATCAGGGCCGGCTCACTCAGAATCAGCTTGAATACCTCTTAGGCGCAGATCGCCGAAAGCAACTTCGTGGCGCTTTTTGAACCAGCGGAGAGACTGTAAATCGAAAAGAGTGTGACCAAAGGTCGCGCTTCGGTGAATATCTCCCTCACAGCATGACGAGTCGCTTCCGATACAGAGCTCGGATTCACCTGTCTCAAGCAGGACAGGATTCCATCCGTGGCTTCGGGAATGCTTTGCTCCTCACCCATTCATAACCCCTCTGCGTGATACGCTGTTTCGATCGCCAATCCTTAGCTTCGAGGGGACGAGGAATCATGGCGGCCTCTCGTGAACGGTAAATAGCAGGGAGCGTTCCGGGAAAATGTTGAACAATCCTGGCAGTGCGCTCTTCCATGCCAGGAGGATCACCCTGGTCTTTCCATGCATTGGAATGAAGAATGCCCGGCGGAACGACGGAAGTATCGAGCTCCGGATATATATGTAATTGAAGACCTCAATCGATGCTCCCATGGCGTTTATTCTGCTGCAAAGGAGCGTCAGAATGTCTGATGTTGACAATTTATGCCGACCCATCGGGACGTGCGACCATCGAATAGATACGTTTTTTTACCCCAGGAAATTCGTTTCTGGTACTCTGATGGCGCCCTGATTCTGAATTTGTTTCCGAAAGGGGCATTGATACAATTCATACATATCCTCGAGGCAAAGACAAAACAGAAAAATTCCGCGCGCGGCTCTGAATCGCTTAGCAAAGAATGCGCCATTCGGGCGCATCCCAGCGGAGGAGCGTCTGAGTCGATAAATCGGGTTCCTCAACGCTGGGAGTTTCTAAATTTTGCGTGCCGGGGTAGACGTTCTATGAATCTGGAGTCTGGTGTGGATGAGCATCGGATCGCACCTGACCCTTCGCGCCCATCATCCGCGGAACGCAGATGTTATCTCGAATTATATTTCGGGAAATCGGACTCAGCCGATGACGTTCTTCAGCGGGAGCCCAGGATTCTCGATTCCCCATCATATTCGAGCTCGCTCTGGCTTCGCATCTGAAAGCTCGTTATACACATGGCTTATATAAGAACTGGGATCGATATATTCCGTACGAGAATGACTCCTCAGGGTCCGAGCATATTCTCATCAGAAACTCGTTAACTCCCGAACCGAAGCAGAACGTTGACATTGTCCTGGTGAGTCGAGTTTGCTTGTCGTCGCGGTCGCTGTCATGTCATCTCTTCCGCTCTCGTTGAAATGAATTGTGTTCGAAGAGACACATGGATGCTCCGGGATGCTACTGGATACAACGATGATACACAATCGCTGATCCATCGTGCAGCAACAGACTTAGCTTTTGATGTGATTTTGATGTGCGGCGGCTCAAGCACATAAAACATGTGCTCTTGTAAAAAGGCGAAACAATGCTCCTCTCTCTCGGAGGGTTTTCGCATGGCTGGGACTCCACGCAGCGTTCGGTTCTGTGCGGCCGCATCCTTCGCACTCTTCCACGAACGTCTCTGGGTATTCAATGTCGTCTCGATGGGTCTCGGGAACACGATCGGAGTCTCCCCCGCCGAATCTAGTCATCTCTAAGTGAGAACATAATCGCGTGCTTAGAGCTCGCTCGAAGAACTCGTTCTAAAGTCTCTCCTTCTAAACTGGTCTCGAGGGCTTGATCGGATAACCACGGAAAGAATTGAAAGTCTCTCTATGGCCTTCCTCTCTTATTTGATCGTTTGTCTCGAAGCTCGGCTACTACGCATCGCCAGCGAAGTTACATGCCGGAGATTATATTAGCTTCCCCAGGTCTGTCGGAACTTACATGTGGGCTGCGTCTTTGGGATTCGAGACAGTATGCAGGTCCATCTCGGAATCGGGCACCTCGAGTGATCTCAGTCCCGTTCGGAAAGCCAAGGTATTTTTCCTGAGGCTCCAAAAATTTATATATATCCCACGTATCTCATGAAATGTCGCCTCTGAGACCGACATTTCTTTTCTTTGAAAGCTTCACTCAATATTGCTTAATCATTAAGGATTCTCTCGAAGAGTTCTCGAGCCGATCCGTGAAGAGAGTCCCAAGAAGTTTCCATCGCTGGGAGGAAGCTGAGCGAATCGATCAGGGAATCGACCGATCAGGAAAATTCGAGGCGGAAAATGATTCTGACGATTACCAGGAAGATGATCAGGGAGCGCTAGTTGTCAGCTACCTGAGCACAAGAGATATTCCCGGGGGCGGTGGGGAGCACTCAGCCGCGGTATGCTCCAATCAATATGTACAGGGATGCGGCCCACGAAGCGTTGAAGACAGCGAAGCAACGAAAAGCATCAGGATCAGATCCCGTCGCGGAAGGGTTCTCCTGATACTCTTCGAGGATCGTATGTATCGACGGTGTTTTGCTTGTTAGCCTAACTACCACCTGAAGGACACGGCCATTGAGCGAAGCAAAACAGAGGCTATTTTTCTGTCTCGGGTATTATCGGCCGCTATCATATTGCATTTCTCGTCGCTTGCCTGTCAAGCAGTCCGTGGGGGGCGGCTCTTTGAAAATGATCCCACCATCCGGACGTGCCATCCTACCCTAATTGAGGATATCTCCGGAAGGGTTTGTTCGTGTCTCCGTCGCGAGCCAAGCGCGTCCAAGGGCTAGCCGTCGCTTGATCGAGCCGCCCTTGAATGATCAGACATCTTACAATTATTTTGATGCAGCAACGCACTCGCTTTCCGTAGGATGTCCGAGCCGGAATCGGCATTCGGAAATCCTCGATGATGGAACTCCGGTCCAGAGTCCCCACCGGGCTCGCGTGTCTGGATTCCTGGACGGACTGCCGGGAGCTATTAGGTCACGGTTCCCTTGCCACGGGTTAACCCTTGGTGCTTGCGCGAATCCTGTACGCGACCGGATTAAGCATCAGCTGCGCACAATGCGCGATAGGAGAGCCGAAGGAACGGTTTGTTGGCCTGTCAACTTGTTCTTGTTGGATAACAAAAACGAATTCTATGCTACGCAGCAGCGGCAGGCATGGTGTTAATGGTTGCGCGCCATTTTGATGGATCGTAATGGCGTCGGTTGGTCATGATGATTGCTTTATTTCGTTTTCCATTGGCTCGGCCCTCTCGGATTATGAGACTCCTGCCGTGGTGTTGCTGCTGGTGCCGTATGATGATGATAATCTTCTTCTTCATCTTTTGAAGAAGTCGGCGTCGAACAATTGTCGCTTGTTGCCTGCCGATTGCTTGGGTCGCATGTCGAGCGAGGATCTTCTAAAATGGATCATGTGCTCACTCAATCGTTCACGTCGTTGCTGCTGCTGCTGACGCCGCCACACCATACAGCGGCCAAGCTAGCTCGGAGCTTATGGAGTCGGGCGTATGAACGTACAGCAGATCGGGAAACGCCAGCAGCCGTAGCGCAAAACGTGTCCAGTCGCCCGCCGCGATGGTTTCCTTTTTCTGTACGTTGTCGTCGTCTCTTTTTCGGGATCTTGTTCTCTCGATCGTATGAACAAGCGCACAACGAGGCAGGATAGCCGGGCAGGCAAGAATCAAGCGCAAGTAGATCCATCGATCGAGCGATCGATCGATCAACTCCACTGCGGGTGACCACTGAAGAAATTTAACGCCAACCAACAACAACGACATCCACCACTAGTCGCGTCGACTCGGAGGAAAGAAAACCGTGGAACGTGGAGCAATCCTACGGAATTGCGTCCTGCTTTCGTGGAGCCTCCATCGGCGCATGCCTCGTCCTGGAATTCGACCATATTTCTGAAATCCATCACTTCCCCTGCGCGATTCGGGGGCTGCATCTTCGGCGAATCATATCCTGTATGAGTCGGAGAAATTGGTCTGGAGTCTGGAATTTTAGAGGCCCGGAAAGACGGGAGAACCGAAGAGCATCGCGTCCGACCTCGACTAGCTCCGACGCAGCGCTACTCGGGTGCGTCTGTCACCGTGGCTCCGAGCAGAACGCATGAGGTGCGGGAGGGAGTGAGCTGAGGCAGACATCGGAGGCCATCGAAGAGAAGAGAATGGGACAAGAGCTCTGAAGGACTTGTAGGAGCGTATGCTCGCATGATGGTATTCGCATGACGGATCATCATGACGACGATCAGCCGCAACGACGGCATTGACTGATTGAGCCGCTCGAGTGCGCTCTTTTTGCCAGTCAGCGAGCGAGCGCGTGCGTGAGTGAGTGATAAAAGAGAGCCATCGAGTGACAGAGACCCCGTGAAAGAGCGCGAGTTCATCATTCCCACCGACAGCTTCATAACTTCATTTCTGTGGACGGTGCGGCACGATTAGTGCGATTCTATTCTCGACGGTGTCCTGGCTCTTTTCGCGATACATACAGACGAAGAATCAAGAGAGAGCACCTGAAGTCCCTCCTGTTAGCTCTAAACTGAAAGAAATTTCAATGAGACCGAAGCATTCATCGAACATACAATTTTCGAAAAAAAAAGTACGGATAACTTCATTCTCCTCTCGTGATCCTCATCTTTGGACTCCTGTTCGCTGATAAGGGTCTCTGTCAGGCCAAAACTGCTCGATTCACTTTCCCTCGAGCGTCAGTTTCGCGGCGTCCGACTCAACGTCGCAGAGTCACCCATTTCGAACTTCAATTCCATCCCACGAATCGCTCCGCACGGGGAATGGGCAGTCGGAGACGTGGAGTGGAACCTGGAGCTCACGCTCAAGTCGGAATAGAATCGGGCCACCTGACTACGAAGAACTAATCGATTTGCCGACGGACAATGAATGACGCAGTCGCGCCTGAGACTCTCGGAACGAAAAAGAAATTGTCGGCTATCTATCTGTGTACAATCGCTTGAGCCGTCGGCGCCGGACCGGGCGCCGTATCTGCGCTCCGACATCCGACCAGCAAAGAAAAAAGATGTCAGTGACTGCGTGAACAGTTACAACAACGACGAACACCGCGACGGCGACGACGAATCAGTAGAAGCCGGAGACTCATCAAAATGTTCACACGTCAACAGAAAGCGAACAAAGAAATCGAAGCCGTGTCTTCTCTTAGAATTGCGTCTCAGCAAACAAAATGCGAGCCGAGCGGCGACAAATTGCTCTGCAGACATCTGGCTGATCTTCGCCGAACGAAAGACATCTTAATACTATTTATCTCCAAAACTTCAAATACGGAGTTCAAAGCGCTGACCGTGTACGACCGGATACGTGAAGACTCGTCTCTAGTGCGCGAATAGTGAAACACGTTTTTCAATTTCCCGTGACCCGAAGAAATTGCCCGTCGCAGGTTCGGAGACCGAGTTCGAGATGAGTGAAACAGCGACCATGAAAGAAACATTTGTTGTCTTGTTTCATTGTGATCGGATCCCCAACTGTCGCTCTTATGCTCTTATTTATCTGCCCGACTCCGTGCTGATGTAACTAAACACATAAAAGTCGACGGGTAAACGTTTGCTCGATAGGACCGGGTGAGCCTCTCCCCATTCTTTCCTTTCTTCGCGTCCCATCGGAGTTCATCTCACCCCACCTCGAGCCAGCGAACTCAATTCTTCTTGTGGATGGGGGAATTGATTATTTTCCGCTGAAGCTCCACCTCCGCTCCCCCACCATTTCCCTCGTCGTTGCTTGCGCCGCGCTTCCCTCCAGCAAATCGACTGGCGCCCCGTTATGCTTTGAATTCCGCCTAAAGCATAGTATCTCGAAAGGGAAACCATCCCCTAAAAATTGCAGACAGGCAAGAGATAGAATGCGGAAGTGGAGAATTGGGCTGCGGGAGGAATATGTCAAGCCTGCGTCCCTTCACTTGCGGGTTTCGGGGCGTCCCTAAGGAACACGGAGTCCACGGTCGTGTCGAGTCCACCTGAAACCGAATGTCGGGGAACGCGGTCCCAAGAATCTGGATATCGGAGCTTGCCCAGACCGAAGCCCGTCGAAAGCGGGAACGTCTTCCACCGATTCCAATCGCAATCGGGGAAGTACGGCACCGATCCCTCCGAGAAGCAACTTGAGCTTGCTACGACTCGGCACGGCGACCATACTGAAAAGATTCCCGTTTCGGATTGGAGACCGCCGTCTGCATCGTCCACCTGTGATGATCGATCATTCAGCGGAGCAAGCATTCAGCCAACCGCCCATCCGTTCCTCCTCCTCGAATAGAATTCAACACTTACTTAGTTACCAATGAATCGGTCTGTGGAAAATGATGACTCTGTAGCAACACTTGAAAGAGAGTTGCGATTGAAATCGTTGAATCCGTCCGATCCAACGAGCTGAACTGCAACAAAGTGTGAGAATGAAATCAAGAAAGCGAGTAAGTGGAGCTTGGACGTCGGCAAGGGATTGAGCGAACGAGCGAGCGAACGAGTCCCCGAGTGAGATTGATCGTTTGCGGAGGAAATTCGGTTGAAGGGTTGATGTACTAAGAGGTGGTGCCGTGGGAAAAATCGTCACTCAGCGGATTCATAAATGTCGTGAGTTTTGCTCAAGATGCCCATTTGATGACCAGCACCCAAATGCATACAAGTGACCGCCGCTGGTGACTGCTCATTCGGCTTTGCGTTTCCCTCGACTGTGTCGCAGTTTCCATGTCATCTGGTTCTGGCGAACGTCCATGAATATATCGAAGACCGATGAACTCGATCGGTGGCTTCGTCAGCAGAAGAATCAACGAAGTCTCACGTGCGCCACAGATTAGAATCAAGCGTTGAATACCGGCTGCACTGACATCTACGGTGAGACTGATGTCAACGCAATCATCGATGATGACGATGATGACAGCAGCGGTCAAAGAGGCGATTGAGGAGAAGAACAAGGAACAGAAGTGGAAGAATAAAATACCCTTTTGCCAGCCGCACCTCGGGTGCACGCCTGCTGTGCGGAAAAATCGATCGCTGTATGGCTGGATGGGAAGGCATCTCCGGGCGTTCATTCGACTCACTGGAAGTGATTTTACGCGAGGAAGATCTGAAAATCATCGTAACAGGAGCTCAAAGCTGAAGATATTCCTTCCTTCCTGTTCGCACCGCAGGAGCCAGGCCAATAGCCGAAGTCCGATGGTTCGGGTCTCGACTTGGTCTCTCGAAATCCCTTCAGCGAGTGTTGGACGCGCTCACAGTCCGACTATATCGGCATCATTTTCTCATGGTCGAAGTAGGTCTGAGATCCTTCCCTGAAGTCTGAGTCGAACAACAAGCGACGCCATGTCTCGGGAGAGGCGTTCAGAGCCTCATTGAGAAAACGGTCAAGCTTCGCTAAAAGAGCAGAAAGGAGCGAAAATCCGCAGAGATGACATCTCCTCCCCGGGGTGACAAATAAATAAAATATCAGACAAATAAATGTCGCGGCCACCCTCGCGTCACTCCGAACCGCGGATATGCGACGAGCAGCTCAATGGATAGATGGAGTTCGCGTCGCTTTTCTGAAACATATCTTGTTCGAAAAGTATTAACTAACGACCCGAATTCGGATCCTGGATCGACTCGAATTGGAGTTCGCATGGAGAGGCCGCAGATTTCTCGAGCTGTCGCCGCCTCCGGCGCATCGGAGGTCCGTATGCGACCGGGCTCAGCGGAAGCTCATCTGGAACCTGGAACTGTGCCACAGAATGAAATCGAAGGCTGGTTGGTGAGTTCAACTCTAGTGTTTCTATTTATTGATTTCCTTTCTTCCAAAGCCTCAACTCTCCCCTCTCTCGTCTTTCGTTTCATTCCTTCGTTACTTTTCGCTAAAAAGGTCGAAAGTGGCGCACGTCATCACTGGGACAGCAGGGCAAGTGATGGGAGGAGGCAAAAGTCGTCGTCGTCATCATGACTATATCCCATCGAAATTCGCATCATAATAATCATCATTGTCGTCGTCTATATAAGGTTCGTCATCTTCATCATGCTCACTCAGCTCAATATTGATACACAATTGTATATGGTATTCTACAGGATCTAAGAATTACAATGGAATCGAAGATCGCTTCCCCTTGGTAGGGGCACGCACTCGGAATCCATCAAGAAATTGTTGAGGTGGTTTACTTAGGTCCATTCCTCGTTGACAAAGTGTCGTAGAAGGGATAAGGGTGACAGGGCTTCGTGGAACTTGTCGCTCCGGTGTCCGAAGCTCGTGATCCTGCTGATGACGATGGTGGCGAGGTATCGAGAGAAAGATGGTCTCTGGAGGCTTCGATTGATCCCTCGGGGAAATTCCCCTAATTCGAAGGGCTACTCGCGCTGCCGAGCGATTCTCGTCGCCATCAACAGGTTCGCCACTCCTTCCGAGGAAAGAGCTTTCACGGGGCGTCGGATCCAATTTCAAATGTGATACTTATGACAGTAAGTCCTTCGATTCCCGTCGTCGTGGATTCCATCAGGCTCTCCACTCTATTTCAAGCAAGTGTTGTTGTAACTCTTTTTATTGCATATGTACACAGAAAAGGCCGAAGTGATGGTCCGTGCTCGGATCCTTTATCGGCTCGTGGCAAGCCGGAGACTTCGACGCAAAGCATTTCGTACGTTCAAGAAACTCCTCTCGACCTACACAGTTCAAAAGAGTCCGGCTAGCGACAACGGAGACGTGATTGTGTGTGATTAACACATTTTTCTTGCTTAGAAGATGCGACTAGAGGGTAAACACAATCTCTTCCAGCTCCTATTACTTTCAACTTTTTTCGCTCCCGAAATCGTTTCTCTCCTCCTTAGTGAACTCGAAAAGTTTTGTCGTGGTTCTCCGGATCAATAGATATGCATATACTCGCTCGGACCGCTTCCCTCGATTCTGTTCCTCAATTATTCCTTCCCATCGGTGGACAACCTTCGCAAGAGGCGAGTTTCCTCTCCAAGATGTCGCTCACAAAATTTACAGCACTGCTTACGGGATCGACGAAACTCATTAGTATCGGGGGGATGGTCTCGTCATTGGGTCGACCGAGGAATTTCCGACCGGTTGGATATTTGGGCTCGAGCACCCGCTCGATCGGAGACAAGTTCAGTCGATTCCTACCATCCAAGGCCTGTGCTCGATCCTTCGATCGAGACTCGGGAACCGTTTGCTCAGCTGACGGTTGGATCATATGACGGAGTCGGTCCTCTAGAGACAACTCGATCCATGGCCTCGACAGGTCTCCGAAGATTTCGGCCGCACTCGGCAGACCACCACCTTACGCTCCGCCGGGATCGCTCTTTCAGATAGAATTGGATTTCTCTATTGCACGATGTCGTTGTCGTCTTCAACCTTGGTCGTTTCGGACGGCGAAATCATCGTTTGCGGCGCAGTCGTACTGTCCGGAGGACTTTTCGAGTCCAGACTCCGCTCCGACGTATCCGACTGGGGTCCTACAGGTGTTATGGACAGCGACGTTGGCAAAAACTTATTGTTGCTGCTTAAATGCGAAGGAAGATGGTGATGATGGTGGTGGTGGTGCAGACCTCCGCCCAACGAAGGCGGCACCGTGACACCGGGGGGAGGCGGGAGCGACATGAATAAATATTGCAGGTATTGCTCGAACGAGGGGACCAGCGACGACGAATCGCTGGCCGCGACCGTGACCCCGGCGAAGGGCGAAGCAAGCGAAGGGAAACGTGGCGTCGGTGCGGCGAACGCGAGCCCCAACGAGGGCATGGTTGCGGCTTCCGAGACTCGGGGAAGACCCTGCGCGGCCGGCGCAGGGCTCCCGGACCGTCAGGGACCCGGACTGGGACTTCTTGACGGAGGAGGTGATCCCGCGGATGAGGTCGACGACAACGCACCTTCGCAGGGAGACGTCGGACGTGAAGTATCCTCCATCGAACCTTCGCACGATGAGAGTTGGTCATCAGCCAATGAAGTAGATCCTGGCGGGAGACCCAGCGATTCTGCGGGAGATCTCTTGTTCAGCACACCATTCGTAGACTTGGCATTCGGAGCTCCTGATGCACCCAACGAGCCCAGTTGATGCTGCGAGATCTGTTGTTGGAGGAGCCTGAAAGCGAGAAATATAGCAATGCGTCAGATATTGCCAGCCACATCTCTAAATCGAGCGTTATCATTCTGCCCCGAAACTCCGTCGACTGACGTGGATAATCATCAAATTCTCACAAAAAGTCTCTCTGTTTGAATGAGGACGACGAGTCGGATCTGAGTGATCGAATCGAATTACGGAGAGCAGATTAAACATGAAGCTTCCGGTAGGATCTTAGAGACGCGCATGCGACCAAACTGTGTACAGCTGCCGAGTTCCGATGCCTTGATCCGCCATTTCGCCAATGGTGATCACGATTTCCAAAGGAAAACCTCCCGAATCGATCCTCGGATCGAATTACGAACCCGAGCGACATAGAATCTGCCGATTCCCGGAATCGACTGGGCGTTCTTCGATCGTCATCTACCTGAGCAAACGCGGATCGGAGCGGCGATAGACCGCTAGACTGTCGGTTTCCTCTTTGAAATCGAATTTTTGAGTATCCGAAATTCATGAACTCGGAAATCTCTCGAAGAGTCACCATTGCTTCCCCATTGGTTGCCTTGCTCATTCCAGCCGGGATCCATCGTCGAGAGAATAAGCGGTTCCCGACTCAAGCAGCGGCATTCCATGCGGGTCAGATACTTTTGCGTAGCTATCGACGCGCATCAGCTCGGCCTAGCGAGAACAGAATGCGCGACGACTGTGATGGGATCTGCATTGTTGCTAGCTCCTCGAAGTATTACTCGAAAGCAGCATCGACTTATCGCCATTTCGGAATCTCTGATCTGCTCCAGTTGAGCTGGCGGAGCAAGGGAACAATCGGAAAGTTAGAAACGACCGCTACGAACACTTGACAGTCCCGCGTTTTTTTACGGTGGAGGAAAATAGAAGAGAGAACTTCGAAGGCGAAAGGGGGCTCGTGTGCCGACAGCATCGCAATGCAGGCAGGAAAAAAAATGGGAGCGAACTGCGAAGCGAAAAGATGTTCCGAAGATATATCGAGGCGGCTTTGTGCGTGGAGAGACTATCATACGATCTTATTATTACCAGGGGGGAGAAAAAAAACTTGAATGGACAAATGCAGAGAACATGGACGCAGCACAGGCGATGGAGGACCGCCTTCACAGATCGTAATCGACCATTTCCAGCGTCATCACAGCGACGCGCGGTCGTGATCCAAGATCGGACCGTTCCAACACTGGCTAGCTCAATGCGGTTCTCCTTTCTTATTTATTTTTACTTGTTTGTTCTTTTTTTATCCGTCTGTTCGCTTGTCCTCATCTTATCGACAAAAAAAATATTTCATTCATTCCCGCGGAACGCGTCGAGATAATTGGAATACAAGAGGGAAACACGAGTTGAATAATATGCGCTCGTGATCCGGCCTGACAGCGCCGTCTCAATCATTCGATACATTCAAGGCTCGGAGTCCCGGATTCGGAAAAAGACGTCCAGAATCGAATATTCGCAATCAGGACTTGTATGTGATCCGAAATGAGAACACATGGGTGCCTTCATATTTCTACGGGGAACACGCCCGCCGCTCCTCGATGTTCCCATCAACTCCGTCTAATCCCAATGGCTCAGACTGCTTTGCTTTTATCCGAGCGCGCTCCAAGACGGTCAATTCCGTCAATCAGTCAAATTCGTCAATTTAGCGGTGCGGCTGCGCTCCACTCGTTCGCTGTCTTGCGAACTGGAGTCGCAGGACGAGGTCATTTCCGTTTCCTGGACTCTCTCAGTTCCTCGTTTAGTTCTCGGCTCGATATACGATCCCGTCTGATTTGATTCCCGCTCGCACTTGGTCTGCATGTTCTCCGCCGGACCGTCGTTCTCGGAGATAGGGTACGACTCCGAGAATTAAAAGCCTCGTCTTCACCACCGGAGAAATCCGACGCGGATGATTTAAAGTCCTGAACTCGCGAAGCGCCTTCCGAGGGGGCGTTAAGAGAGAGGCCGCAATGTATAATTTTATAGGTATAGCCAGCCAGCCAGTCGTCACTCACACATTCCGCACGCCTGCCCGTCCCGCTCATGGATTTAAATCATTACTATGGGAACGGACGCATATGGACAGATATCCACGCCACGCCATTCCCTACCTTATCATAGCACACCGCTGCGAGTTAGCCTGCCTGCCTGAACGCCCGCCCCCTGCCCCCCGCCCGTCTGCCCTCGCGAACACTTGCGAACACCTCTACCCGAGCTGGGAAATTATCGTCGTCGAATTTCCGTAGTTCCGAGCCCGGAACTCTTTTTATTGAATCTGAACACTGCCAAGCATTCTGCCGGTGCCTGCTTGAGGCCGTACACCACCTCGAGACTATCAGACACACATCGATGGCGCATCGCCTGCTCTCCTGTTCGACTTGGGGCAGAAATATCTCGCGAGGTACCGAACGAGTGCCCGTTCCCTTCAGGATCCGCACACAGTTTCAGACTAGGCCCGGAGGCTATAGGTCAAGCTATTCGAACTGAAAGCATGACGTCCCTCTAATATGCGTGTTCTTCCTCTCTCTCTCTTTCTCCGTCGCTCCTGCGGAGTCGCAGAGCTGGTCACCGCATGTGCTTGGGGTCGAATGCGTTCAATACAGCACATCTCAATTATAAAGCCTTTATTGTTAAAGTAACAATTTAAGGCTTCGCTTCCATGGAGGCGTAGCGGCTACGACTCCGATGGATATGGACGATAGAGATCAATAGGCAGTCCTCTAGCCGTGCACTTTATCGCACACGACCACTCCAGCTGAGGAGTCGACGACTCCAGCGTCGTTCAATGAGTATATTAGCATTGCCCTGTGACACGAGTGAATTCACAAACCGGGCGACCGAGTTGAGTAGCTACATGCTCAATTGCTCGCTACTCAACGCAGCGCTTCGATTCATATTGATCCGCCGCTGCGAATGGCTCTATTACATACATACAGACTGGTCTACTCCCTCTATTCCTCGCTGGTTGGCACTCGCGTCCTCGCTATCCCACGAGCAGCCTCACGCCCAGTCCATGTCTCAGACATGGATATATTGCGGACGCGGCCACTGCTGGCATCGCCTAAGGAAAGAGTTCGCAGCAGTCAGGTCCGAATAGAGTTCGATGATAGCTCCCGGATCAGACAGGGGAACAGATAGGACTCAGTCACGGATGTCCGAGAGAATCCCCAGCAGTCATATGCTTCCTCGTCGCCGGCATCTAATACAAGATTGGGACGACACCGAACGAGCAGTCGAGGTAGCGTATCCGAAGGAAGATCGGATCATCCTCTGACAAAGCCACGAGCGACTCGTAATGATGTCACCCGCTCCGGTTTCTCCTCAACTCGTAGCTGAATCCGCGAGGTGATATTCATCAGGGTCCGAGCCCAGGGATGAATACAGGCAGACGACGGCGAGGTAATCTGAACGAGTCTCGTTCCTCGCTCGGGAAATCTTCCTTTCTTCCCGGCACGCACGTCATACGGGGATGTGCGTTTGACGCGAAGATTCCATGACGGAGAAGAGAGGAAAGGAATAGGGGTTCGGCTATCCGTCGACGATGATTCGGATGACCGTATCTGGGCGATCTCGCTTCTCATTGAGCTTTCGTGAACATCGCAGCGGAAAGAATCCTCGGCAGGAACATGAGCATAACTCGTTCAGTACACTTCCCCCATTACAGAGGGTGGTTATGGTTTCGCGAGAAGCATCTGCCGGCTAACATAGGAGGCGATTCTCCCACCTATTTGCCGACGTGTTCTCCATGTCCCGCTTATTCGAGCGATTGTTCGCTTATCTGCTCTACCACCTCCCACCTAGATGACTGATCACTAACGATTCCGCTTTGCCGAGCAGAGATATAGACAACTCTATCGAGAGACGAGATTCTCATTCCGCCTACATAGAACTTTGCCATTGGAAAACTCTTGTTGTTGCTCGAATGCATCATTTGCTCGACTGTACCGATGCCGGTGGTCTCTATCACACGCCTGATCCGTATTGCTTTTCCAATAATTGCTTAAGAAACGCGCAACGTGCTGAGCGGCGCAAACGATTCACGGAGCGAGAAGATTCGTTTTGATAGACGGGACTCCGACCGAATGTTTTCGTCGTCGTACGTTCACCTCCCAAGAAGAGCTTGTCCATCCGAAAGCATATGCGCCGATTCCCACACCGCAAGAAATTCATGAGAGAGTGTTGCTAAATTCCTAGACAAAAGTTATCATTCACCTGAGGTGAAAAACTCCCAACGAAATTCGCGACCGAGGATCAGATCTCAGGAGCGCACTGGTGATACTACGTCGTTCTCATGGAAGGAGAACCGATTCGAGATGAATTTTTTCTTTGCGAAAATCAAGGAAATCGGGGCGAGCAGCGGCAGACGCTTTGACGCTGCTTACGGTGTGACGCAGCGAGCCCCGGAGAGCTCTTCAACGGCTCGGCTTGTTTCAATCATACTCGCAAGTTTCCAGCGGTAAGTTTCAATGGATCCTTCTCGCTTCGTGATCTATTCAAAAAAAAGTATCACGGAATGTTTAGCGGTCAGCTTTCATTGGAGCCTCCGAAGCAAACGAGCAGGCGAAACGATCACGCTATCATATTCGGAGCGGACGAGAAACGGGACGGGAGAACTGGGGAGAAGCAATAACACCGTGACACGTGTTGGAAGCTTGGTATTTTCCCAGGCGAGTAGCTCACGTCGTTTTTCCATCAGATCTTCCGCGTCCGTATCGAGATCACCTCCTTCGAGGACTCGCGCTCTTCTCAGGGGAAGATTCTGGTAGAGTTCCCGAAATCGCCTTTGGGAATCCGTGATCCTCGCGAAGCAGGTCGGGATGGGCTAAGGGTAGAGTTTTGTCGTCCTTGCCGTTATCGCCATCGCTACCGCAGTCGTTGTTGTGCGTCGAGATAAGTGGGCGGTTAGCACATTATATTCGTCATACCGACCGACGGACCGACCGCCCGCCCGCCCGCCGGTTTTGTTGCCCGCCGGCTGGCTCGATGCGAATGGTGGCAAAGACGATGGAGAAAGAATGAGACGCGTTCAGACATACGGTGCACAGAGCTACTGCGGCATAAATGAAGGGTCATAAATATAAGCCGAGAAGCAGTCGCTGTGTAATATAAGCAAGTGTTCCGTCTGGTGGTTGAGTGACTAGATCACCGATCGCACTCACGCGCCCGCCCTGCCGCGGTCTAGCTCGTTGCTGGTGCTTCTCAAGATTTATGGGCTTGCCATTGAACGACTTATTAACGCGTTCGAGAGAATCGAGGAACAACAAATCGTACCGAGCTTAAAAAATCGCTCGGAGTTGTAAGACCGATCCGATTGTTTTCGCGCATCGCAATGTTTCTGATTCACAGATAGGAAGGAGCGACGGGCTGTTGTTGAAGTCTTCGGGCGGGGTGCAGCACCCTCGAAGCTCGAATCCCATATCGTGATGTTCCGGGGAGCTCGAGGCGATGTGAGCAGGCCTCAGAGTATTGCAGTTACGCGGGAGCGCGCAGTGAGCTTGAAGAGGACGGTCGAGGGTACGCAGTCCTTTCCGCATCTAGGATGGAGGGGGTAACAACATCGACGGCAGTGGCGGCGGCGGCAGCAGCAGCAGCACGTCAGAACAATAATAATCTAATCGTCCGCCTCTTCCGGACCGCCATCGAAGGGAGGCCTCATCGTGGCGGTGGTAGTCCTCGTACCCATAGTCGCCGCAGTCGTTGTGCATGTTGAGCAAATAGCACATACGTAATTCACGTAGCATGCCAAGTAGGAGAGATTCATATCGTACTAAATGGTCGACAACACGCAGCTCCCAACCTGCCGAGTTGCTTGTCTGCCTGCCTGCCGCCCCGCCAGTTCGTTAGCGCGCCCGTCCGCCACCGAGTGGCCTACAGCTGTTTGGGCGCGCAGATGCCTACCCACACGGAGACGTGTCCGTGGAGTCGAACGGAACGACAACGAAAAGCCGAACCGAAATATTCATCATATGGGTGGTCTCCGAGCTTTGACTATTGGTATTGGTATTGGTATTGGTATTTATTTATCCTCATTTAAGTTTCTTTAAATGACACTTTCACTTCAGTGGCGAGTAGTCTCAGCGGATATTGTTAGTTTCTTCCTCCCACTGCTGTAGGAGTCTCTTGGTGTGGCGTATCATCCTCGAGGAGGGATCTCTGTCAAGTCCCAGTCGTTTCAGTATCTCCTCTTCCTCGAAGAATGCTTCGTTGCATTCGCAGATGACGTGGCCTATGGTTTCCGGTACCATTCCACATCTGACACATGTGGATTCAAGTCCCGGCTCGGAGTAAGATCTGTTGTTCCTCGTCCTCAGCATCCCTGCTCGACTAAGTGCCAGTAAGGCGGACCCTCTGCTGTTGTCATAGGGGTTCTTAGCTACCCCTCGTTCCGTCGCATTTGTCCTGTATCGGGCCAAGCTAGTTTTCAGTCTCATCGAGTCTTTCCACTTGCTTGTTTCAACCTCGCGAATTCTTCCTTTAATCGCTCTGTCGAGAATTCCGTGGAGCGGTTTTCCTTCTTGCGTGAAAGTTAACGTGATGTCGTCACACTTGAATTCACGCTCCAGCTCCTGCAGTCTCCGATATGCCTTTGTCCTAACTCCGCACTGATCCATCATATCCACTATGGCCTTCGGCCATCTGTGGTCGTGCATGGATTTCACTCTGTTAAAATATCGCAACTTACTTTGGGCTTCTCGCGCCCTGAAAGATGACCAGCCCAGTTCTCCTGTGACGAATTCCGTTGCCACTTTACTGCCGGGGACCCCAAGAGCGTACCTTCCCGCCTCGTTCTGTGCTGTTGATATTTTGTTCTCCAGAGTCCGTCTTTAGCGTCCGCGCCGCCTCCAGGGTGCGTGAAAGCGACAGAAAACGAGCCATATCCGGCGGCGATAATGGATTCGAAGGGAGCTCGATTGAAAATTTACTTGTGTTTTCGTGTGCGCGTTTTCTCCGCTCCGCTCGGTCCGCCTTGGTATCCTGTCTGAGGAACTTCAATCGGTCGATGATTTTCTACTCGTAGTACTCTGAGTCCCCGCATCGATGCGAGGCCTTGAGACACCCTTGATTCGCTTCCCGATGAATAAAAACGGATGAGCAGACTCGAACGAGACCTGGCAAAAGCGAGGGAGTTCTAAATGGGCATACTTAATACCCGTATGCATCTCCTCACAGGAATCCCTCGCGAGCTGCTATGGTTTTTGATGGATTCCAGCACGAAGATCTACGCTCCTGAAGCTCTTTTCGGCGCCCTCACCTCCACAGTGGCCTCACTGTCGGGAGATGAGCCGAGCAGCCACCCATCGAGCTCAGAGGTTCGATTTCATGTCGGACAGCAATTAGCCTCCGAAAGGTGTACGTTCCTTAGTGACTGGTGTCCATCGCCGAATCGTTCACGCGCTCAGATGTGTGCTCTGAATCCTCACACCCTGCGTCGGGTTCTTGAGGTGCCTCGAGTCGGGGGGCGTTACTGTCCCAAGATCAAACAAATCACCTTGCGATCGTCGGGCCTTAGGGAAACACGACATTCTCCAACTTCCCTGCGAGGCCCTTCCCCGGAGCAGGAAATTCCTCGAGACTATATTTCAATCAAGAGTATGCTTCGAGAGCCCACCCTCCCCTTCCCCTTCTTCGGATGGAGAGTGAGAAAAATGCTCGGTCATCCCGGGAAGCCCCGCTTCTGCGTGGAGTACAGACATTGCATGGTATTGATCTATCCCGAACGCGAGCCGAGCGGAAATGCAGGACGACAAAAATCCTGGTCGGCCGATAGTATCAATGATGCGAAGCGCACTCCTCTGTATGAGCCAGAAAAAAAAAAAACACGCCACGCAGCAACAGGTGAGAACAAGATCGACGGGCTACCCGCATAACAAATCCGTTTGTGTGGAGCCGTCCCCAGTGTCCTTAACAAAATACACAAAACAATAATCGGCCGACTCGGGTGACGAACGACGACGCCAGCGGACGTCGAAGTCTCTCACGAAGCCCGCATAGTGGTTTTCGGAGGTGTTTGAAGAAGTTCGCGCCTCATGTTCCCTTGTCACTCGGAGCCCTCATTGATCCGGTACTGATACTGCGATACTATTTGTTCAACGACCGCTAATCACATCACCATCATGAGCGACACGGACGTCGTACGGTCGAACAAGTGTTTCTTCCTTATTCGAACGGAGATCTCGAGCCTAAACAAATTATCACGGGTGGTCGATGCGTGTCCTGTGTAAGTTGCCGGCGCTCATCCGGAGCTCACCCGGCTGTTTCTTAGAACGAATCCAAATTGACGCCTCATTATCAGGCGCAGCTCAGGGAGCGAATCAACACGAATTTCCGACATCTCTGGCTTGTACATTCCTGATTCATACTCCCGAACACGTATCAGGAGCCTTCTGGTCATTACTCGAAGCTGGGAGATGTTTTTTTCTACAATCAAGCGTTATCGTCGGCGTAGGGCGGCATAACATAATGAGTAGCCAATTATGCGCATTATCCGCCCTCCATCCATCGAGAGGAAGTCCTCTTACGAGATACTCGACAGACCCAACGCGATTCGAGGGCTGGACGGGTTTGTCACAAACTGGTTTCGCGGACGAAATGGGAAGGGGTTGAAAACTTGGTTCCCGAGAAGAAACGTCTTTCCGAGCTCTCTATCGATTGGTCGAGAGGCAGGAACTCGTATGCACGCTGGTAATTGATGGATTTGCAAACGTCGAGACGCGACAACAGAAATCGATGAGTATCAGAGTCTTTCGTTTCGGAACGCGTTTCAGGTGGATATATCAGGTACGCTGGTGAAGGTCCAATTGAACGATCTGAGGGCCGAACAGAAGAAAAATCAGAAGAATCGGGGGATAATTCTCCGATTAGCGAAACAAAAGACCGGTTGAGGAACGGGATTAAGTATGCTGTTGGACAAAGTGGCATTTCAGGTAGCCATCCATCTGTCTGTTAGGTTCTCAAGAGCACACACTCACACAGCGAGCAACGACGACGACCAGGCAAGTAGCAATAGCGGTGGCAGCGAAATAGACGTCTTGTTCTGTCTATTGGGATGACTAAGCAGGATCGCGATATTGCGTGCAGGCAGGCAGCGCGAACCCACCGAACTCAGCCCGAAACTCTCTTTCTTTCTCTCAGGTGCGTCGAACAGCGAGTTTGGGTTTTCCTATGCTCGCTCGTTTCTCACTCGAACACTCACTTGTTCAGCATCATGTTGTCATCTCATGTCATGCCACTTTTCGTCCGCAATCGGAACCGATCGACCCGTCTAGGTCTCATAGGTCTCGAGCATAGTGATCAGCTGACCAACGGTGGGCTTGGCGAGGAGCTGCACGGCGGTGGAATGCCGACATTCCGACCGGATAGCTTTGTCTAATTATCGCTGCCCCGTGTGAGTCGGAAGACGAGAAACGGGGCAGACGGAATCTCGGCGGCTTTCTCTGTCGTCGACGCAGGGAAAATCAACAGAATCGTTCGGAAGCCAAATCGGGCCGAAACTATGAAAGCCGAAAAACCCTAATCCCTCTCGCTCCTCACATCCCGCTGTCTTCGAATCTTTGTCTCCATCTTGTCGAACTTCGGGAATCCGAGGTGCTTGAGCTTGTCATCTTTGTCTCTAACTGGTGACAGTTCACCCGGACTCCCGCCCGCTCTCGCTCGTGTTTCCCGTCGTCTAGCCCCGCGAGCGGCACCTGTCACCCTGCCACTGTGTCACGCTGCCCTCATCGAAGGGGGTGGGGGTTCGGCTCCGCAGGGTAAGTGGGGGTGACAGTCGGCGGTACATCTGTTGAGCGCTTGAACGCCCTCATTTTAAAACCTATGCAAAGCTAGTCGAGGGTGCTGCGCCCGCTCAACCATTCCAACCACCGAGGGCGGTAGCGGCGGCCGGGAGGGAGAGAGAGAGACCAGGCCACTGACTGAGCGAAGCGATCAGGGCAATTTGACAACGAGGCTTTGATGGGCAACAACTCGCTCGAGGCAACAAAGGTTGTCGGTGGCATGTCTCGCCAGATCTCTTTCCCATCTTGGATCGACCGACGCTCCTCGAACCGCGGTCGGTCTATTCTCCGACGAGAACGCTCGGTCTTCCGTTCTCAGTTCTGAACAGCGGAGTACCGGAGACCGGTGGTACGAACGGAGTCAAACTGGTACCACACGACCGGTATCTCGTCGTATGGTTCATCAAGCCATTCAGCATACCAAACAAGCAAACAACAAGAAGAAGGCAAGCGCGGCTCCTGCTGGGTCAGACTTTGCCAAAACAACTCACACAGAGCCGCTTAACGGCAACGGCGAACAGGACGAGAAGTCGACGGCGACGACGGAGAAATTGGACGACAGCAACGATACAACAGCAATAAATCGTCGAATAAATCTCTCTCGGCAACAAGTTCGGTATACGCCACCGCCGAAGGTTTCGGTGGTTGTCCTCCGCCGAATGTCTCCATGGGCGGCGGACGCATATCCTCCTCTCTGTGCGTATCCCGAATTCCCGGGACGGCCGAGAGCGTCCCGGAGTCGACAGGTGCTGGCCGCACGCTCAGAGACTCCGCGTGGCGCTGTTCGAGATCGCTCCGTGTTGGAATTAAGAGCGAGACAGCAGCGACGACGACGACAAAGACGAAGACGATGATGAGATGACACATCGCACCCACTTAATATGCATTGTACAACAAATAGTCTTCAACAAAGAAGCGAGATTCGATTATAGCTCCGAGGCGACCCGACGCGGAGCGAGTGAACCGAGGTGCGTTGCTTGCTGGCGGCCTGGCGGGCGGGCGAGCGAGCCAGCCAGCGGGCTGGCTTGCCAACCTGCTTGCCAAACTGACTGGATGCCGCCGGTGTTTGCTTCCTCTTTTTCAATGACTCTGACTGACAGGATCGCTGCGACTAAAACGACGAGGGGTTTGAAGGATAATTCAGAGGGATAGATTGATGTTTGAATAAATGAAGGATTAATGGGTGAGTGAACGAATGCTTTCGGCTGCTTGTTGCCGATGCGGGACTCGCTGTCATAGATGACAAATTTTAAAGGGATTACAATCGACCACGACAACTCATTAAAATTCGAAGCTACCTCCATCGGGGAGCGGCACACCGACCGCAAACTTGTAACAGGACGACTATGGTGATGATGTGCTCACTGGTTGTTCGGCCGCCGCTTCGACATTCACTCACCCTGTCTGGCTTAGTGGTTCACTAACTCGCTCGTTCACCCACCGCTCCGCCTCATTCGAGCAGGCAGTGGCACCCGTTCCGATAGAAAAGCGGTAAGAATTTTTCGGGGCCGAGCGCGCGAGAGCGGAGTGGGAACACTTTGCCTTGAACCTCCGTGAAGGGATATCATGACGGAGAAAATCTCAAGCTCGAATGTAGTGACTACCGATAGTAAAAGCCCCAAATCGAGATGACGTTCAGAAGACAGGAGGGAGAGACGTAACCGTCGACGAGGATCACCGTTCGGCAGCGAGGCTCCCGCTCTCCCCTGGAAGCGGACGACTAGACCGATGGAATCACCTGCTGACTGGGCGAAGACAAACGGATACTCATACCAAGAGGATAAGTGTTCGAGATGTGTGTAAGTAAACTTACACTATCTTCATTAAGAACGATGATACAACATTGACTCTTGTCACGCAACTGCGGATCATCTGGATCAGATACAATCGGGACTATATCAACGACAAGTCGTCTATAGCTGGCTGAAAGCAATTCTGACCAGAAGACCCGGTCCACCATGAGAGATCGACATTTTCGACTGTATACATCCTCCTGACGTAACCGGACCTTCCGGGAAGGCCCCGGATAGCCGGGAGAGTACCCGAAGATTCGAGTGAGTTCCGTTTTGATGCTCGCGCGACCGATTTTTGTTTGTCGCGGGAGACCCTCTACGGAATTTCGGGATGATTCCGTCGAAAGTCGCTCGGGCTCCGCGCAAGAATTCCATGGGCTGCTGAAAATCATCGAACGCTTCTTTGTCCTCTCTGCGACAGGATCACTTGTCGGCGTCAAAACGGACGTTTTTCGTCAACGTCGATGTTCGTCGAGAGAACAATGTTCTTCTGGCCGTAATCCAATTTGTATTTGGCTTGTTGCCGCCGCCGCCACCGCCGTTGTTGTCTGAAGAGGCTCATGGCTGGGGGTCGCGGCGAATGTCGCATGTCTAGCAATCATTACGAAAAGTGAGATGCTATCGTCGCCTTCGTGGATCAACCGAAAATCATCCTGCGCATAGAAACGCGTAGTCAGCGAGCTCTCAGCATCACTCTTGTTCGGTTCGACATGTGCAGCAGCAGCCGCGTCGGCCGGAGCGCCAGCGGCGGCGGCGGCGACGAGTCTCTGACCAAAGTTTGTCTCTTCGACTCGTCCGTAGCTCTCGTCGGTCGTGTCGCGAGCTCTGTTATCGACTGACCGCCTGATTTATCCGTAACGGATCCGCAAGCGAATCATTTACCATCGAACACTACAAGTGAGGCGTGAAGGCTCGACCAGAGTCGATGCGCGTTCAGAGCACTCGGAATTAGTTCCGTCCCTCTATTGGTTTAATCGTAGGACGGGCTCTCGGCGATCGCGTCCTGGGTAGCCCATGTCCTCGGAGTCCTGAGGTCCCGGAGCGCATGTTGTTGTTCAGAATTCGACTTCGAATTCATCGTCTATCGTCGAACTGAGGAGTCAAGTGTTCACTTGACCTCTGTCGCGTGGCGTGTCTGCAACGCGGCGCATCTGGATCGCCGTATCGAGGGTTTTTTACCTCCTTCAACGGATGGCCTCTCGAATCGCAGAGCACGCTTGAGGAATTACATCTCTTTGTAGATCCAGGCATCGTCCAGCGATCTCATTCTCGAATTGTTTCTCTCGAATACTCCTTGTATTCTTTCCAAGTTTTTTGACGGAAATTCCATCCCATCCAATTACGTAACGGTGAGAGATATGAGGATGAAAGGAGGGGCTTTGTCGGTGCCACGAGAACATCATAACTTTCGGGCATCGCGATCGTAAACCTCGGAGGAGCGGGGCTCCCAAATCTTCATCAGACATTCGGCACTGGTCCTCAATTGGAAGAAGAAGTTACAAATCAAAGCCACCAACTTACTCGGAGGAGAGGATGAGAACGGCATAGAGTTCAAAAAGTGTGACAGGGGATTTGCATTAAACAGCAGGTTTTGAACAAGCGGATTATTACATTTACTTTGGTGTTTGATTGGCGACTGATTCCCCGTGTCCGCACGAGCCCGCCCGTTCGCGAGAGTGACTGACTGGGCTGGGGAGGGTCCCAGCTGGGGAGTAAGTGCTCCGAGAACGATTGCACGCATCTAACCTTGCTTGCAGCATCCGAGTCGTTCATCTTTTCCTTAATCTACCCACCATCAACCAATTCATCCATTTCCACTCATTCATCCATATGGCGCCGACCGGGCTTAGTGGAGCACTTAGCAGACTTGTCGAGCAGATTGTTTCGACATTGAAGAGCGCACGAGAGCGGGAGCTTATCGATCCAGTTGTACGGTGAGCTTTGTTGCTGTATCCACGACACTCCCGACGACAGTCTTGCTGAGATCAGGTGCTAACAAGGACGAGGAGGGCTGGGCAGAGAGATCGCCGACCTCAATTATCCGCCGTAGTGGGCTCTTCGCGTTTCCGCTTCAGGCGTAGCGCGAACGATTCCCCCATTTGCCTGTGACGGTCTCAATGACACCGATGTAGTCAAGAGGAGCATTGTGTCGTAATCGCATCAGGAGTGGAAGATCGGGTATCGTTATTCCGACCTATCGTGACGGGCGTCAGTCTCTGCCCACCCCATAAAAAGCGGCGGCAATAGGTTCTCGTTTTTTCTTCTCTCCTCCAAGAGACATGACGAACGGACAAACGAATGAGCGAACGAACACCCAACGAACGAGCTCTGGCAGACAAACTGACGGATGGTCAGCCCGAACGGACTAGTGGTCATGACTTCGGTAGTGCTACAATCCACTCAGGTAGGCGCCAATTGATAAATGGCGTGAGTTCACATTCAGTCCGTCTGGCGGGCTGCGGCGGCGGTGCGGCGTCAGGTAGTCCATAGTCAGCTAGGCATGGGAGTTTTTTTTCTTCGACTCCGCCGCTGCCAAGGAGCGGCGGCAGCGGCAGCAGCAACATTGCTAGTTGGTCTCTGTATACACAATAATATGATATGGCCGTGTGTGGTTCTGGGCTTCAGTGACGGCATTGTCAACTGAACAGACGTGATCGGCGTTTCACGTGAGCGTGTCAGACTTCATGTTCAACGAGCCAGCCCATGCCCTCCGTCCTCTCGCGCTGTTCCTCTCGCTCTCTTGTCTTTCTCGCCTCTCATGTTCGAATTTTCTCTCGTTCCAGCCTCGTTCCGTCCCCCGTCTTCCCTAATCAGCTTTTCCAGTTGGCAGAAAGCGCAATATCCGAGACGTGTTCTCGTTTTTCAACCTCTTGACCTTCGCGTGAATTCTCTGGGCTGGTCGATTCTCTCTGCGAAACTCCGTCGAGGGTGCGAAAAGTTCCTCGGTACCCTCGGTGAATACGTTAACGATCACCCGTTCGAGGGCTCGAGTCTGATTTTTTCGGGAGTCGGAGTTATCCTAAAATACCCGCAGGTCAAGGTTCTGACCGAGTCGGGAGTACACTCTTGTCAGATGGGCGATTAGTCGGAGTCCCGACCCCGCTAGTTGGAGCCCTCCGATAGTGGAGATCGGGGAAGATATCTGAACCTTTTGATTTCCGAAGTTTAATTTGAGGTAGTAACCGCATCCCGAAACTCGACCCCTCTCCGCCGTGGAATAAGTCGCTTCGTGCGCTGCTCGCGTGGCCGCCGCTGCTTCGTTTGCTCCGCTCTGAAACTTTTCAGTTTAAGTCTAAACTTAGCCGGGGCTCGATCGCACGGCTCGCTGTCATTGTAGACCTCGCGATGGTCGCCGCTGCCGTGCACAGGCCGTTCAGGAGCGAATCCCGGCCCTGTGTTCGCTCTCAATCACAATTACGGTCCCCGGATAAGGGTGTAGAGAGTGAGCGAGCATTCGATGCGATGAAAGAGGTAACTCAATCAAGGAGCTCTGCTCATACAGACATTTGAGAACACATTCGTACACTCGAACCTCTGCGACGCGGTAAGTGTTGTCCGTAAGTGCTGAAGCCTAATGGGTGAGCTCAAATAAAGCCGTCAACGAGCCCATGATCAAGGTAAAGTGAGCGACTCATCGGGATTTCGGGAAACACACAATGCGTCGGAAACAGAAACTTCGACGGCCGGATCCGAGCGTCGCTAAATCGTCGATACGGAGTCGGACGCAGGCTGTATACATTCGAAGTTGTTCTTCTACGAATCGAGTCAACCATTTACCACCGGGTATGATCAATCTTCGGCGGCCGATCTCTTCGTGCGAGTTTCAATTAGCAGCTGTATTTGTTCAGTCGAGCATTCGTGTCGGCCGACCCGCTCGGTCGGCCTCGTATTCATTCTGTGTTTCTGCTCCTCCGTAGCCGTCGTCTTCAGATTCATCATCCATTTCAGCGTATTCATCATCGAGAAGTGCGATGAACGCGTTGACGTCGAAAACGGCGGCTCGTATCAGATTCTCACCGAAAAGGTGACAAAGGTCCGACGCGCTTAACGAGGGTCAAAACACTCAGGTCTCAGGCTCGCTTCCACACCCGCGAGGTATGCCGAGACAGAATGAGCCGAGGGAGGCTAGAAGGAGTGACCGAATGAAAAAAAAAATTTGCGAATGTCCAACTCGGAAAAGGAATCCATGAGTCTGTTGAAGATGGAGACGGACGCGAAGACGTGGATCATGAGACATGTAGTCAATGTTTTAACGGCCGGGAGGCATTATGATTTTCTGGCGAGCAGGGGATCTATTCATGAGCTCAGGAAGGGGGAGGGGAAGATATCGCGAGATAGTCGATATGGCAAGGATGTGAACATTGCAGGCGAATCGATTGTTGGCGCCGATCGGATAGAGTCTGACGGGCGGGTCCGGGAGGCGACTTGCGTAGTTCCGCAGAGCACATCTGAGACATCAGGGGGCGGATGACGACCCGGCAGTTAGCTTCTCCATGAGGGCTGTCCATTTCGCTGGCCGCGACTCATGGACTCCAGCCCGATGAGATCCCCTGAGAAATCTTTCGGAGTCGAGGGCGCTCCCAATAGTTCTCATCTGTGTAGAGGAATGGGTGACGGATCAATGTAGACCGAGGAGATGGAAGGAGGTCTCGACGATGCGTATTTTTCCCCAAAATGATTTTTGCGTGAACGAAGTGCAGTCAAGAACGACATAATCTCTAGTACACAGGAACGGTTCCACATTGCGCACCGGCTCGGACATGACTGGAACGAGGACTTGAATTAATGGCTTGCGTTATGAATAGATTGCCGGACGACCGCTTTTGCGACGACACGTTTTCACGATGCCCGAATGAAGGGAATCAAGCCTGCGAAGTAATAGGCTATTGTCACAAAAACACATCCAGTCAGCAGAGCGACGGACGAACGAGCGAGCCAACAGAGTTAGACGGTGTTGCGTGCTGGGAACCAAGTTCCGTCGGCGGAAAATACGTCAGCGGCGACGTTTTTTCTTCGGTTCTCCTGGTCTTCGTCTTCGGGCTCGGTGCCGTTGTTCTTCTTCATGATCAGCGACAACTCGTTGTCACTCTTCCGAAGACGTAGCATTGCGCTTGGTGGGTAAAAGCTGGCAAGGCCGCCGCTCACCTTCCGCGACCATGTTCTGCGCTGGCTCTTCTCGGCGATCATCGGCGCCAGCCGCTGTCAGCGGCCGAAGCCGAAATTCCTCACCGTCGTTGGCGACATGTTCTGACGACCTGACAATAATATGATGCGACACGCAGCTTAGGTATTATCATGGCTGGTTATCGACACTCAGAACGCAAGTCTCAAACAAAGAGCCGCGTCGTGGACGCTTCTTCCGTCGAGAAGTCACTTCTCGAAATGTAGTTAGACGCGATTCGCCTTTGTTCCGACTCTGTTGACTCGAATCATGTACGACGCACGACAGCGGAATCAGTCGAAGCTCGCGGAGATCCGGAGAGGGGAAGTCCGGAATTCGGGCTTCCGATAGACTCCACTGTCGAGCTTCAGTTTGCAGCCTGGACCGAGGGCTTGTGAACCTCGAGCTCGAACGTTCGGACCAAGGTTCATAGCTTTAAACTGGCAAGACGCTTGAATGCTAGCCAGCCCCGCTTGTCTGTTCCGCGATCTGTTTGTCAGTCATTCAGCTCTCGACCGAGCGAGCGGCGCGGCGCAACGACCCATCAAATCAGAAATAGTTGTGAAGCGTCGCTTCTCTGTGATAGACGTGGACCAGCTCGTTCCAGGAAAGAATTGTTGTGATAATATGCTCGAGAGATTAGTCGTCCGACGTTGTCGAAGCGAGCTGTCGGAGGCATGGGATCCGCATGAGCACATCTCGGGACTTCTTAGGATCGGAGGTCCAAGTACTTCTCGAGACAGTACACGGCAGAAGGGATGATCTCCCTATCCGGGTCTGCGAGAATCCGAGTTGAGCTCACCTATTTTTCACGGGAAACCAGGAAATTGATCCCTGTTGCCGGAGAGCTAGACCCTTCTTCCCCCCGTCCGTTCCTGAACATCTCTGTCTTCCGAAGGATATTTAGGGAGCCGACGTAGCTCTGTCATTGTTTTAGGTGATTTCTTGTTTGTACTCTCCTCACGAGTGTGCTCCTCATCACCGAATAAATAAATTACTCCGTCGGCAGCTCAGCTAGTCAGCCAGTCAGTCAGGTACTCATTTCGCGAACCATTTGGTCCTCAACAAGCGGAACGATGTTGTGACTGTCACTGGCGAGAGGCGGCGTCAGCGGCCACATGCATGCATACATCGACTGACGAACAACTGATTCTGGAGCGAGAGACACAAACGGACAGACAAGCACCCGCTCGTCCTGTGCTCTCGCACAAGTGGACTCCAGCCGCGATCAACTCGTTCAACAGTAGTAGCTGCTCGCTCCGCAGCTCGTGAGACTACATACTCCATTGACCGCCAGCCAAGCCGAAGACAAACGGACACTCCGGCAGGAACTCGGATAGACCTATCTGTCGGTGGGTACCGCGTGTGTACATACACACTCTTTGTCGGATAAATAGATGAAGATTCAACCTTGAAGGATACTTGACGAAGAAAGCCGGTGATTGAGTGAGTGAACGAGCGAACGAACGAAGGACAATTGAACGCGATACATGCATGCATGCATGCATATGTACGTTCATCGAGCGGAGAAACAACAATCGTTGCTCTCTGCCCACACAAACATGGGGATCCAACCCCAAGTGGTATAGCATCGTCTCCAGCACGATCGTGGTACCCAATTACCACCTGAACGATTCCGGAAAGGCACGATACGATATTTCGAATCAGAAAAACGAGCATAATGGCCCTGAGAGAGTTCAATCAGTCACATTCGGCCACTGGTTATCTGCGAGGTGAGCAGCCGTATACAGAGTCGCTGACTCCGGAGCTGCCTCACGATGGAATGAAATAACATCCTGAACTCATCCGATGTAAACAGTGCTGTCCCAGGAGACTCCTTGTCCAAAATAGTCTCTCACTCGACAGACTCCGGACCTCACGGGCCGACCCTGAGTCGAGCCACCGAGCAGGACTGCGTGAGATTCGGCAAGAGATAAGTAGAGTGAGCATGTGGGTGGATGAGGTAGCGAGCGTGAACGGAGCGAACAAGATAACACGATTAAGACTTCGAATAAAAGGCTTCGACCAACCTCTTCTCTCATTGAAATACGCCCCCACCAATCGAGCCAGCCAGCCAGCCGGCCAGCCAACCAAGCTGCCGACCAACGAAGGAAAGAAGGAAATGATGTTGATGATGATGTCAAAGAAGCAATGGGGTAACTCGCAAAGCCAACAGTTGTTTCGCTCCTTCAGGATTCGGCTGGTCCCGGTGCGAGCTCGTTCGACCGCGCGCCCGCTCGTCTGTCAGCCATCGTAATGCTCATGGGAATCCCAACAATTGCACTGTCTTTTGACTGAATACACACACTCACAAGAACGCTTACTTACACGTTCACATATACACACAGACAAACAGACCCTCTCCGTAACCTGGTTAGCCGCGGGATGGTGGAAAAGGAAATCTTTTTAGTGGAGTTGGAACCATTGTCGGCGTCGAATAGTCGTCCTGACGACTGGGAGTCAAAACATGGATAATGTAGAACGTACGTCAGATCGGACATGAATTAAATGAAGGGATGAGGCGAATGATTTCAGACGAAACAAGCGAAACAGAACAAAGTCGAGTGCACTTATATACGGATGAAGTCGTTGCCGATCAGGATTGAGACATCGCCTGGAGCCGAACGATCGCTAATTCGAATGTGTTCGCGTTTTTCGGTCTGTCTGTGGATCCGACCGCATCGGTGTATGTGTATCTGTGTTGCCGTATTTCTTCTGCCGAGCTTCAATGTTTCACAACTATAAATCACGCCACAAGCGGTCATGAGCGACTTTCGATAGCTAGCTAGCGAGCTGGCTATCCAGCCAGCCAGCCGACCACTAAGCGAGCGCGCGAGTGAGTGAGCCAGCCGAGCCAGTAGAAAACTGAGTGTCGAGGATGCCCCAGCCAGTCAGTCAGTCCGTCCGTCAACTTCAGTGTTCCCTAGATCTCACCACGAGATCGACACGAGTTGTCGATTGCCAATCGATCGGCGGACATAACAGTAGAGCAGGAGTCGATTAAGATGTTATTCCTTATTTTCTGCTTCGGAGCGGAATTTACGGAGACGCACCTGCGATCGTTTACACCGATACATTTCTCATTCGGATGCAGCGGTCGACGATCCTCATTGCGCCCCTCTCACTGCAAGTGCACACCTCGGATCCTGTCCGCTGGAATAACTCCGCTCAGGGGGAAAGCGTCCCCAATCCACAATCGAGCGGTATGAAGAGACTTGAGCATGCAGGACAAATCTCTCAAATTAAACAATAGGCGGAGAGTGGTGTCGGTTCGTTCGGCGGAGAGAACAATTTTTCAAGGAGCTTGCCTTCGTATAAGAATAAATAAGATCTTTCAGGATTATTAGATTATCGCATCGACGCGTCGCGCGCGATTCTGGTCCGGGGCGCCTCGGCTGCAATGCTCATCGAGACCGTCCACGTCAGAGAGCTCACCGCTAAGATCTTCCGTCGGGTCGATTCGACTTTATTGAATTGCGATCGAACAAAGACATAATCGTGTCTCGATCATCCTCCGCTGTCCAGATCCTAGCGTTTCCGATGCCCCCGACCGCAGCGACCATTGTGCTTTTCAAAACGAATTCATGAAGCTTTACTCGGAGCTGACGTTCATTAGTTCTAAAGTAGAGGCTTCTGGAGGAAAATATCTCGAGCACTGGCTGCGAGTATCTCTCAGAGACTTCGCAGCGATCCGATCGGGAAATCGGTATGCATTCCTCGGGCAAGCTTGAACGGCATCTCAAATTATGCTGGATCCATGCTTGAAACCCGAGTAAATTACTCGGAGCACGGGGAGAGACTGTACGGACTTCAACAGGCTCCGCGACAAGGTCGATTAGACCCATGGTCGTGGACATTCTGTCGTTTCAGCGGATGCGATCGGATGATGACACTCTGAATCAGCGGGCACCACATGGCAACGGTGTTGAGCGGCGTACAAAGAGCCTGGAGTTGCGCGCCATACCTCACCAATCTGTGCCATTCGTTCACATTGTGGCTCCCCGGCTCTCTCTCTCGAGAACGCCGGAATCAGCATCGACAACAAACATATTGCGAGTTTGTAACTCGAGAATAGGCGATCACTTGAACGAAAAGAGTTCGCTGTCGCTGTTTCTAATCGAATTACCATACAGAGTCGTATCATGAGTGTCCTCTCATCTCTCAAGGGGTTTTCATCGGTTGCTCTCAACTCTCCCCCGTTTTGGAGCTCCGCTTTTTCTCTTTGTGTGATCTTGGTCGGAATTTCACTCACTCAATCGATATCATGGGATCTGGATCACATTCTCGCGTCGCTAAATCTCTAATTTCTCGGTCTTGGGCTCTGCCCCATCTGGAGCGCTCGGACGCACAGGTTTGGCTCTCCGACCGGGACTCGTGGTAAGTTGTCATGTGATCGGTCGAAATTCTCGTCGATGATCGAATGAGCTCGGCGAAAGAGCACAATTTGAAAATCGAAACGAGAGGGGACTCGGAGAAAAGTGATGCTTCGGAGGAAGCCAATGATCGTGTTGAAACTCCTGCTGAGCCGAACGCACCGAGCCTCTCGCTCTCTATCGCTCGGACGGACGCTGTACGACATCGACGATTTGAGATGAAAAATGCCTTCAGTAATTGAGATATTCTGTGACTTTGAACAGTTTTCACCTGTGTGTGCGTGAGTGAGCCTGCGCTGCACGGTGAGGAGTCACGAGAGAAAGGAAGATAGAACGTTTCGATGCCTGTTTCATTGCCCATCTCGGTTTGCCTGACTGGAGTCGGGAGCAGCCGTATGCTGTATTTCTAGTTACGTAACCCAACACACTCACCGACGAGGAGCCGCGTACGGACGCCTGAAGACAAACGCGCATGCTACGTCGTTGAAGGCTCTATCGATAGACCTCTACAGATGCGGATGATTGCAAATCAGAGCCTTACGCCGCGTCGAAACGCCAAATCAGAGTGAAAAATCAGGCGGCGAACAAACACGCCATTCGATTTCACAATACGGCACCGCCTAGTCCCCACTGCGTTCATAATATGTAGGTACGTCTATCTCCTGTTTGGATCCACTGTTTGAAGGGATTTCATCTGTTGTTTTTTTTCATTTCCAGTGTGTGAACGCCCGATATGTTCTGCAGGCAGAGTGGATCGAGATTTTAGAAGACTCGATTCCTGAAAATGGGTTTGGATCATGGAGCTTCGTGGAGCCTTCATCCTTTTCCCCTCGGGATCTCAGGTCCGAGCCCTGGTCTCGCTGCTTCTTCCAGTCCCACGGATACCGTGCAATCGCTGAATGGAGGTGAAACACTAGCGGGCTCATATGACGAGCGAAACACTGCCGGCTCGTGAAACTCCGAACAAATCACGGAATCCTGTTGACTCGCAGGAGCAGACATGATCACCGGCGAGGCTGAACTTTCGTAACAATGTGATGGCTTCACAGGGCTCTGGTTTCTTCAGAAGAGGAATTCTGTCCAACTCGACAGATTGAAAAAAGAAGAAGCGGGGAGAATCTTGACGCCCACCCACTCAGGAACAGCCGATCTGGCGAGCAGGGCCAACAACTAACCAACTGAGTCACTCATTCGGGTTCCCGTTGTAAAGCCCTCTACGAAATCGGAGCATGGTCTATTCATCTAGCTGTTGCATCGGATATCCCTCACTGGAATAGTGGGTCGAATGCTTCTTGATTCTTCTCTCCGTTCACCGGAGAGCAGCGAGACACGGGAGTTCAGAAGGAGCTTAATATCTACAGGAGCTCTCGTGAACGTTCCCCTCCCAAAGGAGGTGCCGGAGTCGGTTCCAGAGAAGAGAGCACTGGTTTGGACGAGGAGAGGGAGAAGAGAATCAGAAAAGAGATAGAGTGGGGGCATCTCTGATCATCGTACGGACAGCTCCGTGTAGCGACCGACTCTGAGAGGTGAGACTATGTCACGACACCGTGCCAGCCGCCACTCCAGAGAACTTTCTGAGCCTGGAATATGGGGCCAGGGGAGGAGGAACAAATCAAGGCGCTCTGGGGTCTCCGCTTCCTCTGTTCCCACTGATGAGAGATCACATCGATTTCAACTTCACAGTCAACTCATCAGAGATAAACCTAATATCCCGCTATTCTTGTCCCGATGAGCTTCTTCGGTAGGAAAAGTGTCGCCGTGGTGCCTGAAAGGGATCGAGAGACGCCTCCCTATTTTCTCTTCCATTCCGCTTTGTCCGCCGGCTCTCCTCCGGAGCACAATCTCTTCCGCGCCGCTACAGCCTCTCTTTTTTTCACCCCTGACTTCGAGTCCCGCTATTACTCCCTTGCTCTTGTTCCCCTCTTCCTTCGTTTCACTTCACCTCAACTCCGAACAGTTCAAACGGAGTCGAGGGCGCGCACCCGCGCTCTATTTTCCCGTCTGTGCGACCAGTCGGCCGCCGGGCTTTCTGTCGATGTGAGAGTCTGAAAGTAAATCTCATTTGTCACCTTTTCCGCCCTGCCCGACATCCACCTCTCGCTAGAACAAAGAGAGTGGTGTTGTCGTCAGCAGCCCTAAGTGCTTTCTATAGCTTTGATATGGGAGTCAGTCGGCAAGCTAGCTGGCCCGGCGGGCTGCCTGCCAGCCAGCCAGCAAGCAGCGAGTCGGGCGATAGTGCAGGAATCTTCATAGAGTCCCTCCTCTTTGGGTCTGCCTTCCTCTTATTCGAGCTGGTCCGGATGACTGCCGAGTGCTCTACTGTACAATGGCTTATTGAATCATATCCAATGTGTATCAGCATTGCAACTGACGATAATGCCGCTTTCGAATATATTTCCGGGTTCGCTCGCGCCCGACACGGACGAGAACGATTCGCTTGAGTCACGTTCTCTTTCCGGACAATTTTTTTCGCGCGAAAAACTCAGTCCGGAAAAAGAATACAGGCTAAAGCGAGAGTAGATGAGACCAATTATTATAGAGACAATCATCGACATTGGAGCATACATCCGCGATCTTCTTGGACCGCGTCACGACGGGGCATTACGGATCCGTTAAAACTCAGATGGTGGGCACCTCGAGCCCCGACCTGCGAATTTCGGCCCGGGTCAACGACTCCGAGTGCGACCTGCCACCGTTTCCACGGTCGAACCTCCTTCGCAGTTTCGACGCGATTCTTCAGAGTCTCAATCCTCGATTCGCTCCCATGCTGGACGCGAGATATCAACCCGCTTATCCGATCTTGGGAATGACGGAAAGACGGAGAAACTCGAACTGTCGACGCTTCATCGAATTTTCAATCGAGGGACTCGAGCCAGAAGACGTATGAAGACTGTTGTAATTTCATACTTGGCTCTGAGAAAGCGAGGGACCAGAAGATCAAAAAATGAAATACCCTTCCTCGTCAACCGGCGGTCGGCGGCTTCTGAACGGCGCGCCCGTCGAGACACGAGGGACGTGCGCAGGAACTTTCGGCCGGGATCGCCGTTCGCTCGGCTAACCGACCGACCGCCCGCCCGCTCGTCCGTCCATCGGTCTGCCTACCCGCATCCGATTCCCAAGCGTTCGCATAATCGTGTGTTTGACTTGGGTATACCTTCCGCCATGGTCGTTTGTCGAGCGATCGAATCTATTGGGTTTGAAGACACTGAACGTTTGACGCGAGAAAATGAAATATCAGCATCGACCGGATCACGGACACCCGCGAAAATCGACGTTTCTGCCAGCGTGCTGTCGCGGAGACATCTTTCCTCGAGATGAATCCTCTGGGCTAGTTTCGAGATGTCCCGTCCGATAATGACTTCGATATTTCATTTCTTCATTCGACTACTTCCTCCCCGAAGCTAAGATGATTTCAGTCCGACCTCGCTCTGACCAGGTTTGGGTCGCTCCGACGCGAGAAGCTATCCAGCCAGCGAACTGGCTTTTGTTACCGATTGTGTTCCTATATCTTGCGGGACTCCTACTTTCCTCTTATATGTGTCACGCAGGCCGATCATTGTTCATTATTCTCTATTACCACCTGTACGATCATCGTCCCGAGTCGCTGACCGCTCCAGAGTGGAACAGGTCATCCGTGGCAACACCTCTCTTCGTGTGAGGTGGAATCCATTCCACTATATGATAATTTTCTGCTCGAAATATTATATCCTTCGAAAACGGTCGGCGTTGCCGCTACCTGTGAAATCATGAGAAGCATCTGCACAATCACCGACTGCATGATCCGCATCCTTGTACGCTCTTGAAGTGTGGTATGGTATTCAATTCTCGAAATGATCGATCGCTCGCTCGCTCACCCTCTTCGAGCTTGTGAGCAAAGAACAGTGAGCGTCCTCCCCGGCGCCACACGACGGCACTGTCGAGCTTGAGTTTCGCCATGGATAGCAAGTGGGAACGCCGTTAGGGGCTTTTGAGAACTCGCGGGAAACCGAGGGAAGCGAACACTCACTCGCGTAGGCTCGAAATCTGGGTGAGCCAGGAAACACTTCACAGGGGAATGAGGGTAGGGTGGAGGTTGCATGCGATCGTTGCTCGTTTTTAAATGGCCACAGCTGAATTGTGATTGATCGAACACACAGTGAACGTAGCGTGACCGAGAGCGAATTCAAAGTGTTTCTTCGTTCCTCCAAAACCACAGGAAGATGCGCTGCCAAGATGCGCTTCGCTTCGAAGACGCAGCGGGTGGATCATCGCTCGTCTGAGACGACGTTTCTTGCCTACGAAACTTCTTCTTTTTCTCTTTTCGAACTACTGCTTGGGTTGGATTTTCTTCTCAAACGTTTTCCCCGTCGATGAATCGAGTACCGTCGGGACTTCGCTGGTGTTCCGACACGGTACCGGACTTGAAGCTCCACTTAACGTCTATGAATTCGATCTCCCCGCTCGATGTGACCAACAGATTGGGATTTTCGCGCAAGAAGACCTTCCCAATTCAGCCAAAACTCTCCAGCCCGCAGAATTTCGGCGCTCTAGACGCCGATCGGAGGAACTGCGACCATTCTTTGTTCCCAGGCTTCGAGCTTAGGTGGGTGTCCGTGTACGAGCTCTCCGACGACGAGAACAACACGTTTATAGTTGAGGAAACGTCCGGGAGGCCGTATATTTCGTCGAGTTCGTTAAGTTGTCATCGGCCGAGATTTAATATTCCAATCAACAGCGACGGCGGCTGCAACAGCATCAGCACGGTTCTATTCAGCACATTTGGAAGATTGAGACGTCGTAATATATCTCCCGTCTACTGACAGCCGTTTCAACGATTCTATATTGCGAGCCTCGATGGACGACGACGTCATCGTTGTCGACGTCAACGAGAGCCCTGAAACGCCGTGTCGAACGGATGTACCTGGGCGATAATTAGATCAAACAAAGAACAAAGAGCTTCGATTCCTGTTCAAGGACTTTCGTGAAACCAGTATCGTACGGAATCTACGCCATGGAAACCCTCCACAGAGAGAGAGAGACCTCGTCCTCAGAGACGTTGCGCGTTGGTCTCAGAATCCGGCAGTTGCTTTGGTTTTGGTCGCTCACCGGTGTTCCGCTTGCCTCTTCGATGATTCCTCCGTCGATGGTTTCGAGGGTCTTCCGTTCGTCTGAAGTCGGAATACATCTGACACATGAAGAAGCCCAACTTGAAGTCAACAGTGCCGGTGCAGATGACGAACACTTCTCTCGTTTCATCTTAAAATGAAAGCCAGTGTTGCGTCGTCGTCTGACGCTCCGCGGCGGCGTTATGCGTTGTTTGCACAGGCGGTGTGGCCTTTTCTTTTTTTCTCGGTCGGATCGGATCTTTGATTTTAGTTTCTTTACCTCGTCGTCGATGTTTCAGCGGACGTTAAATCTACGGAAGAGGCTGACGAGTGAAATCCACGAGGATTTCGAAGAATCCCGAACGTCGTCGGGCAAGACTTTGAGCGGCGGCCGTCGAAAGGAATGAATATTTGTGCCATATTGTTCAGCAACACTTCAAAGGCTTGGCTCAGTCTCTCGACCGAGCTCTTTGAATTACTCCTGCTCCGTCATCCTCTCCGTGACGTCCCAGCAATCGCTCGAGTGGAACGGCCACTACTCATTTCACCCGACACCTCTCGGATTCATTTCGTGCCGGGCCGCCTCCTAACCCATTGTTCAGAGATCGGAGTACGGTCGAGACGGAGGAAACGCGAACGAGTATCTGAATTTGAATTAGTCGTCATCAATAGGCGTGATCAAGTCTCTGATCCATTCCATTTCCATACCGCCGAATCGATGCGATCCCTCTCGGAACTCAAGCTCCGACCGAGAATTTTTCCATACTCGCCCGATGAGCATCGTATCCCTCGAATCGAGCTCAATGGAAAAAAGTCCCGAATAATAGATCGAAAGGGTGCGAATTCCCACGGGAGCGTAACAAGTGCCGGCGCTTTCCACAAGTTCTCAGAAGCTCTATGGTCTCGATGTTCTTGTTCAACTCTCGGTCTGGCCTCTTCCTCCGCTCCCGCTCTCAACAGGAGAAAAATCTATTTGAGTCACCCACCTGGAACCAATTTCAACGTTCTCGGTCCATCATTTTCCGTACAGAACAGCACCTGACGCACTCAGCTCCGGTGTGATGGAGCCGAGTCTTCAAGTGAATTCATGATCGGAGGTCCGCCCGAAGTATTGCATCCGTGTTACTCATCCGGAGTACGCGGTTCAGGTACTCGAGCGAGGTTTTCGAACCCGCTCAGATTGTCACAGCGTTTTTCCCATAGATGCAGCAACAAGGCGCTTCGAATTTATCCGACGACTCGTTTCGAGCTTTAGAAATTGCTTTGAAACCGCCTCCCTCCCTCGGTTTGTCGTTTGCAACCACTTCAGTCGGCTTTTGTTACTAGATGAGTTGGCTGACTGAATGACTGACTGGATGGCTGGCTGGCAGCATGGCTGATGGCTGCCTGCGTGTCCGACTGGTACATTGTGAACATCTGAGTGGTAGGGAACAACGACATCCGGATTATCACTAGATTAACGCCTCCGAAGTGAACCTCTGAAAGAGTGGCTCGACCTTGCGATCGATCGCGCGCTCCGTTGGTTCTGTCCATCGCATGATAATCGTCCCAAAACCGCTCGTGATACCCACTCACGCAGGCGAGCATGAGAACAGGCACCTACTCGTCTACAGTATACAAACACTCTCGCTCCATTTAGGATGGTGTTGGTTTCACACTTTGCACCATTTAATGGTGACCAGCAGACCGAAAATGATATGATCCCCAATCGATTGTTACTCGGTAGAGCCGGCGTCGTCGGCCGGCGACATGAACCGCGATCTCGGAGCTCAGCTCTACACCTCGCTGAAGCGCTCGGGGACAGCGAAGCAGAACAGCAGGGCAGGGGAGTCACGACCTCGAGGACCGTCCAGGATCTCTCAAGACAATCATGGAGACCAATGAGCTCACGGATTCAGAGTCGGTCCGGAGTCTCTTCGCAGCTCTTGAGTTTTCCACAAAGCGTCCTCGGAACCGTTAGACGACTGCGATTCCTCCTCAACTACTCCGAGCGTTCCGGGTTAATGGACTCAACCGTCGATTCCGAATGGGCGCGAATGAAAAAGGAACGATTGTTAAAAACAAGTTTTTGCGCGTTTGTCGTCATCGTGCTTCTAGTGTCGCGCTCGTTCTTCAAGTGGAGTGTGAGAGAACGGCGAAGTGTTCTATCGCGGCTCTTGTCTTGTGTGACATGGCTGTTGCGGGTTGTCGAAAAGCGCGAAATCGAATTAGCATGTACAAGTGCGAAGAGCATTCTTCAGTTCGCACGGTAAGCCACGACCAAATCCATTCTTCTGATCGGTCCTCAGAACGGACTCACAGGCCGGGCACTGGCTGACTGACTGACCACAAAGAAGACAATACAGTCATCAAATAATGCCGCATTCTTCTTCGACCTCACGTTCATTGAAGTGTGCATTTGTGTGTTTTTGTGCGGATGTGCGCGCGCGCGCCCGTGTTTGCGGGAACTAGCACTCTGGAGAAAAGGCGGAACGCTATGGGCCAGCGCAAACTTTTTCTCAACATCCCCATACGCATCTTTTCGCTCTGTAATCAGACGTGCCCTCCTCCATTCATGGATTCACTCGTTCATCCAGAGCTCCCTTCGGTCCCCGAGCTGCTCAACAGAATTCGGAAAAGCAGCCAACGAGCGTGACGCATGGCGCCTCTGACTTTTCGCCGAGTCCGAGCATCAGCCGAAAACTTCTCAGTCTCTTCAGGGTCATGTCTTGAACCGCTGCCCTCGTCAGAGGCAGGTATTCGCTTTTTCCCTCCACTCCCGTCTCCCATATAGGTACTAAGCTCTGGTGAGGGGAAAGGCGTCGGTTTCATGATAATTCAGGTTCGCGAATGATTCCACGATGTCTCAATATGGGTTCGTTGCTGTTTTCTCGAAGCGCGACTGAAGTCGCCGCGCCAGAACACGGCAGACGAGAACGGAATGATGAAAGAATGGCTCTTTTTCCTCTCGTAGTCTCACTGCTAGTTGACGCGGATAACGAACACATCACGCCATTTTAAAATCACTTCGTCCTTACACAGACACACGGACGACCGGTCGGTGTGTCCGCCCGTTCGTCTGATTCAGTCCGACTTGTTCGGTGCTGATCGCATCTTCTTTTTCATTGCAGAAGATCAGCTAACAACAATTTCCTACCGACAACGACGGAAGCATCACCGACAACAACAACCACCGCCACCGAAACAACAGTAGCAGCGATCGTCGCGGCGACAACAACAAGGAGCAACAAGACCATGATTCTGAACTGAATGCGCAGCTGGCATCAGACGGATCAGGTCGGTCGGCAGGCACTCACTTCTCCAGAAGCAGGAGATCTGATACTCTCGTGATGAGTCGCCACCGTTGTCATCGTTGCCGCTGCTGCTGCTGTCTACAAAGGCTTTGTCTCGTTCGCGAGGAGATATCTCGCAACTCGCTCCGACTACCGTTCAAATAGACATCAATCACGGAACACCCCGGAAGGTTCGATTGGATGGGCTGGACCCTCGAAAACGACCGCAGCCGGACGAACTCGACGACAGCGGACCGTCGTCGTACATGGGCCTTTTGTCACGTTCAAGTTTGACGAATGCGTCGACGGACTGCTCCCTCGCTCACTGGGAGCTCGAAGTCGCGACGTGATGACGACTCGGGAGTTCGGGAGGGAACTAGGTCCATACCTAGTTGATCGACCATCGAGGGAAACTGACGCGAGAGGCGAGGGATACTCCTCCGAGTAGGGGGGAGGGGGAGGTCTGAGAATTTCCCAGCGATTCCCATCGGCGAGATGGATTATTCGAGCGGCAGAGGAAAGAGGACCCAGTGACGAATTATTGTCGGACGACGATCACGTCCATCTGGTCGCTCCGAAAACAAACTTTGACTAGACCACCATGTCGGTCGCGTCGAGCAGGTCAGCCGAACAAATGGAAGTCTCAAATTCAATTAGATGGAGAAAAAACTCACATCCGATCCTCTTCGTCGTCTTGTTCCCGTTTTGATTCCGTTTTCGAAGTCCTTACAATCGCGAGCAACTTCTGGCTCAGGTGCCCCACTGAGATGCTATCATCTGCTTCGTCAATATGATCACAGGAGCTAAATCGTCGTGATGGTATTCACTCTTTCATTCATCGAGATCCAAAGGGACGCACTGAACAAAACCGAGCCTGAATGCCATGTATACTTTAGCGGCCGCTTGCAATTGAACCTATCGAGCGAGCGAGCGAGCAAACGACCGTCCGAGCGAGCCAACGAATAAACGAACGGAGCGTATCGGTGATCTGAGCATTTCAGCTGCTCAGATCGCTCGATGCGTTGTTCGCAAAGAGGTTATGCATACTGACGAATCCGTTTTGTGCTCCCATTCGATATCGAACCACTCAACCCCCTTGGAACAAGCACAAAATGAAAAATAAATTTTCCATTGCTGATATTTGTACCTAGATGAATTGTCTAACCGAACATTTGATATGCGATATCGGTGGATATCTGGAACCTGATTTTTTTCTGCGGGAGGACTGCAAGTCCCCGACCCGAAAAGAATAGGAACTCGAAGGCTAGAGGAAGGAATAATTGTGAGGATTATTGTCTCAGTACTCACCGATTCTTGGCGGCGGCGGCTCGGTCCCTTTGGCGACGGTTCTTGAACCAGTTCCCTACCTGGGTCGGGGTGAGCCCAGTTGCCTGGGCGAGTTCTCGCTTTTTCGTTGGGTTTGGATATGGATCTTGCAGATACCACTCCCTCAAGAGGCTCCGGGTGCGCTCCTTGAAGCAGTGCGTTTTTTGCTCGCCGTCCCAGATCGTTCTGGGCAATGGGAACTTCTTGCGCACCCGGTACTTGTCCACAGGCCCCAGAGGTCTGCCACGCAGCTTTTCGGCTTCCTGGTAATGTGCCTCTAGCCACATTGCCTGCAGTTTCGCGTGCGACGACTTCGTGAAGCGGTGGCTCTCGAGGATCGCGTACAGTTCGCGGAAATTGCCGCTGTGAAACGCCACAAGGGCCCGGGCCCTTAGCACACTCTCGTCGCGATTGAGTTCCGCGCAGTTCGGATGAGCCACGGGAAGCGACCACAGGAAGCGTCCGAGTCTCTCGATATCTCCACTTTCCTCGAGCGTCTCGCAGACCGCGGCCACCTGCTGGACGGAAAAGTTCAACGTCGGTAAGGCCGCGGCGCCCGTCGTAGACGAAGGGGATGCCCTAGAGGCGGGGGACGCGGGCGCGTTCGGAGGTGTCGACGGAGGACTCGACGCACTGTTGTGAGTGTGGTTGTTGTTGTTGCTGCTGCTGTGATTGTTGTTATTCGAGTTGTTGCTAACGGCGTTTGCGTTGGTCAGGGCCGCAAGGGCCAGCTGCGTGGCGGACCCCTGAAGGGCCGCGCACATCATGGCATTTACGTTTGCCAGGTTCAATTGCGAGGGTACGACCATACCAGGGACTGTCGACAGAAGACGACTTGGACTACGTGCGGGTGGCTCCATCATCTAGTTTCGATAGCTTGTTCTAGTTTCTCGTGTGCTCGTCGCGAGCAGATATTCGCTCTTCTTAATAGCTTGCTTGATTGATTGATTGTTCTCACGGCTAGAGACTGATCCCGGATGAGTGCGTGGGCGATTGTCCGCTCAATCGAACATCCACCAATGGACTGAACTCTCGCTCTTTCTGTCGTCGATCTATCGGTCAATCGACGAATCGATGAGAGCCAGCGACGCCGTTACGTTGTTCGCTGCAATGCAGAGAGTCCGAACGACCTTCACAGGGAATTTTTCCTTTGGCGGGTCGAGGACGTTCAGTCAATTTCACCCCTGTCTGCTCCCGTGGGAGACTGGAGGGGGGCGGGGGACCAGGGGAGGACAGTCGGCCTCGGCCCGCGATTGATTATGCAACCAATCGGATTGCTCAGCCGACCGATCGCAGAATCGATCCGCGGGAAGGCGAATCAGTCATGTGACGGTCAATCAATTCATGGAACGGGAATCGGGAACGATTCCCTGGACGCTGAGCTGGAGGACGATAATGATCTTCTAGACGATGACGGTGATGGGAAGAAGTCACACTTCGGACGGAGCGTTGGGTTGGTCGGAGGTTTTTCTGCTCCAATATGTGCGGATGATGTGGGAACAGTGAGGGAATGACGTTGTCAAACAGCTAGGGACACGGTTGCACTATTTTGTCGGATGCACAGTCACTCCCGGATTTCTCCCATAGAGTCTCGCGAAGCAGTTTCGTTCTTTCTGCCGCGAGGGCGCACGAAATTCGACAGTTCCTCTCGAACGTCCGTCGCGGTACCGACGGTTTACACAACCTAGACCAGCGGTCTCACTTGGCCATACGCGATGCGATCGCGACTACGAATTTACCTCGAAAGGTCCCCCGTCTGTGGACGTCCGAGGAGAAAACACAGGACGGTTCCACTCCGTAGACGTTTCCCCTCGGAACTGTTTCGGGACCTTCCGAGTCACTGTGGGGACGGTAGCGGGCGATGACACTACGGCGGTAGTTCACGGCAGGAAGTTTTCTCCCGAGTCGCTCTCGAGAGCTCTAGTCGCAAGCATAGGCTAGCTCCGTTACTGGCTAGGTCACTGATCCGGTGCTGGTGGGTCTCGGCTGGGCTTATGCAGGAGCGGATGGCCGGCTCGGCCAGCGACCACCGTTGAAATGGAGCCGCATGAAAACTATCTATAGCCGCCGGGCCGTTCGTCGGTGTGTCCGTCGAAAGAGCGGCGACCGACCGACTCGCTTCTCATACACAGCCGGGCAGGAAAGCAGACGCAGGAGACCCACACCACACTCGTTCGTCGTTCGCCCGCTCGCTCACTCACTCACAAGACAGGGAGGATAAAACAGCATTAAAGACACGGCAATCCGATAGGCCCACAATGATAGCTGCACCCTGAGACCGCCCAGTCGGCAGCGGCCAATGGCGCAAGCAGCTCAAACTCCGCCTCTGGGAAAGGACCCCGTTCCTGGCTCGCTCGCTTGGCTCAGCAGCAGACACTCAACCTGGCTGCTGCCGCCGCCGCTGCCGCCACCGCGGTGGCTGCTGCTACTTCTTCTGATGCTCCTTCTTCCTCTTCTGCTGCTGCTGCGCTCGCCGCCACTACCATACCACCGATGCCATCATCCATCTATCCATCCGTCCCTCGACGTCTATCGACATCACCGACACCGCAGCGGCAGTGAAAGCCTCTTCTACCTACTACCTGCCTACAGATGGAGGGGAGCGATGAGGGAGGAGAGTTACGAGCGCGAAAGCTCCTCGAAGCAAATAAACATGGCAATTGGAGACTGTGAGAACTTCGGCAGCAATGATCAATAACGAAGGATATTCTGATCCCTGCCACAACAACGGTATCATTCCATGAACTTTTTTCCATATTTATTTTATTATTCATCTATTCATCAGACATCCATTATTACATTATTGTATCTATTGGAGGGAGGCAACGATCGGCGTATAATCGCCAAAGTTCCCCCAAGTCTTTCCCGCTGCCCGGCCCAAACCCTCCGGTTTTTTTCGTCGTCGATATCATCCAGTGGTGGTTGGGCGATTGAGAAGGAAACGCCGGCGGACGAGTTTGTATTCTTGCTTTTTATGGGGCGGGGGATCGTTGGAGCTTCGATAGACTTTCCTCTTCGAGGCTCCCGTTTCCGATCCGAGAGAAGAAACAGCGGAAGACAATCGAAGTCCCAACATTGATGTCGACTCCCATCTCCCATCCCGAACTCTGAAGAGGACCGGTGTGCCCGAGGGCTTGAAGCGAGGGGAAGGAGATCTCCGAGTTTTTCGGAGGCAGTCTAGCGCGATCGTTCCCGGGAGAATGATTTTCCGGTCATATCCAGATCAGCTGAACATATCCCCCTCTGCGACATCGACCGCGAGTTGACTTGTGGTTTCCGGTTTCGGAATGAGCATCATCGCGAATACCGATCATTATGATAATGTCTGCGATTCCAATTAGGGCGTCGGAATCGGAATCCTGGATCCTCCAAAGACGAAGTATTCTAGCGCTGACTCGCGAGTCGCGAGGAGGCCTCTGGATAAGACCGACCGTCCTCTAATAGGCAGACGAGGTGGAGATTATTTCACACGCTTCGCCACCGTCTTGAGCATCGGCTTGGTTTCCCTTGAAAATATTTTTTGGTGTTAGTCCACTGCAATTTCGCCCAATTCTTCCGTTTGAGACGGGTTCGGACTGCACTGATCATGGGAAATCAGAGACTTCTCGCTAGCTTCGATCACAGTCTTCACGAAAAATGGGAGATTTCAATTCTTAGCCATCCATAAATAATATTTCTGCTATGAACAAGTCCGACACTCGTCTACCGATCACGACGTAGTTCTCCGGGTATTCTGCGCCCCTGACTACTGCTTATCACTCATCACTGATCACTTATTATCTATTAGAACGATTCGGCATACGCAAAACTTCGAGCTCGACTGCTCTCATATTGGAGCCACGTCAGAGCTCTGGGCAAACGTCCTGTTTTGGAGGAAATCGGTTCAGTGCAATGCGGAGGGTAGCCGTTTCGAGAGCCCGTCAGTGAGCTCCATGGAAGGTAACGGAATTCGATCCGAATTCCACTGGAGCAGCGAATTATTCCACTTGACCGAATCTTCTTAACAGAATGACCCCCGACGCTGCCCCATTCACGGATGGTTCGAGCGAGGATTCGGGCACCGTCGAACACAACTCCATCCGTTTCAATGTTGTATTGGTGAAGTGCTCGAGAAAATGGGTGATGGATCGGCATTAGCGATGCATGAGGCCTTGCGGCCCGACTGTCTTGATCTCGAAGAAACTTCAATTGACCACCTCAGCGAAAACCAGTAGGGAACTCCCTGAGATATTCTGAACGGGCGGAAGAAGATCGATACGAAGTGCAGGAGAGATTCGATAAAATCAGGTATCGAGGACGGCCCGTTATCTCTGTGAGACGGCGACGCCGGTCCACGGGGAGCTCTCCTCTGCGAAGGGCGGGTATCTGCGTTCGACAGAATGAGATAGTTAGTCTCGAAACTGGCACTCGCCAGGGATCCGTGGCAGCACAAGCGGGTCGCTACACCCGCTATAACGTTTAATCCCCGAGAATCTCGAGATCTCCCGAATTTCCAGAAGTCGTCAAGTCTGTCGGAAATGTCCTGTACTTTACTAGCGACTCCGACTCAGATTCGCAGCGATAGTTCGGTTGAGAAAACTCATTGATCATCAGAATCTGCTGTACGTATAGACGCATGCATCATTACTGTGGATCGGTATTCAGCCGCTCCCACTGCCGCTCCGCTCTCTGGTCCTCAGAGTCCAGATAAAGAAAGTTTCGTCCCGCTGGAGTTCGACTGCGACGCTCAAGGATCGAGCTCCAGCTTCAGTGACTTTGCTTTGAGAAGTTTCTGTCGCGAAGTATCTCAAAATGGAACAGCGAAAAGTCTCGGTGGAAACTCCACTCGGATGTCCCCATGCGGTCCCTGACGAAATCCTCGCGCCTTAGAGCCAAGCGATACACGAGCCATTCGTCAGCCCTACCTCCATCGGTGGGAGTGTTTTTGTTTCCCCATCCCTCCGTTTTGTCGGGCTCGGAATATCGGCCGGCCACAGTATCTTAAGCTCCTGACCGTAAATAGAGGTTGCAGGCGACGCCCTACCGGAGCGAAATCTACATAGAGCGCGAATAAGAAACTAGCTTTCCTATCAGTTTAAGGCGCTTTTGCGCCCATGAGCCCATGAGTCTGATAAGGAGGAACTTTCAAAGTCTGCTCATCCGAGATCGAGGTCTTCCCCGTCATCATTGCATGACCCATCATCAGCGGGATCGATCCCGATCCAGGACGGTGATGTTCACACCACAATGTCGCCGAATCCCACGAAATTCCTCCCCTACGTTGCGCTGACGTTCACTCGACTCAAGACTCGATGCCACCTACCCGAACCCTCTCTCTATCATTCCGTTCCAAAACTCTCGCGCGATGCCCTCCGAGTAGTCGGAGTCCTGTCCGTGGTAAGAAGGACCTCTGTCCCGCCGCTCGCCGGACGTTACGCTCAACTCATTCAGCCAGATTCAGTACTTGTCAGACATCTCCGAGATTGACGCTGCGTAATTCGAGAATCCGATGACTGAGTTGCGGATACGCTCTGAAGAGATCGATGTCGCATTGGGCTTGCGGGGAAATTTCCCTCATGTGATTTCTTAAAGAGAAATTCGTGGAGGAATGGCAGACAGTATTTCCGTGGTTCCTGCTTTCGAGTGTGCCCGGGCGACGAGAAGCAGAAATGTGGAGTCGATTCATTCTCCCCCGCTGGGCCTCGAAGCAGAACGGCAGTGTTCCGCGGGATATCGCTCCCAGGCACAGAAGTGGAGAGCGACCGTATCCACAGGGACTGAACGGGCCCCGAGTAATGAGTATTCTGCCGACTCTCGGGATCGGAGTTCCCGCACGGAAACCGGATATTCGATGATCTACTCGGCTAATCGTCAGGACGTTCCCTTGCGGTCGACACCGGCGGACTTCGAATCCGCTTCAACCGAGAGAATCCAGTGGAGTCCGTTGTAGAATGTAGATCTACGAGAGTCCTTTTCGACTGCGGTTACAATGTCGCTGCTAGATCAGGGAGGTTTCTGGTAGGGCGAAAACTTTGATCGGATCTGCTCCTCGAAGTCGACGCTTCGCTGGATCTCGCCCTGTAGTAGCTTCAGCCAAATGTTGACTCTATCGGCCGTCCGGATCCGGCCACATCGACGCCAATTATCGGAACACCATTATCTCGCTGTCTGCCGCAATAGAAATCACTCGTATGAAAATCAGAGATATAGAACTATTTTTGGCTTCCCATCACTGGTCTTCCCTCTCGAATGCTGCCGCGAGGTCCCGTCGCCGCGATCGATTCGTCTCAGGGAGTATGGAGAGTCTTCTCAATCGCCCCGGAAAAGGAGCTGGTGAATCCGGTGGCGCCCTCCTCGGACGCGATCCGAAGCTTCGCCTGGAGCTGTTCGAATTGCTGGGCTCATCTCAACGGGAAGCCCGCCCGTGCCCGTACGAGGGGGATTCTGAAAAGAAGTTTCAGTATAGATTCTTGGAGTCATGATCATTCCGAAGCCTGCCGGTGCAAGAGACAAGCCATAATCGGGAAGGATCATGAACAACGGCACTAAGGATCCCAAGCTTGAGGGCAGATACGCAAATCGGAAAGCTCGCAGTTTAGGGTATCTCATCTGTTCTAAGACGAATATCAGTCAGAATATACTGGGAAAAAGGAAATCTTCATCTGCCATAAGCCCGGAGACATGATCGGCTTGGTCATGAGTCTAGTTTATCTAGGAAGGTTAGGCGTTTGACCATGAACGCCTTGGCCTGCGTTTTGAGTTGTTTTTTTCGAGCATATTTGTCGTAAACGTTCTCTGGGTTACTGAAGAGCCTATTCCGGCATTCGGGCGGTCGTATCCCAGAGATTCCGAGTGAATAATGGTATATTGCGGACTTTTATCCAATAAATTCGGCTTGTCCACTGCCTGGCATTTTCGCCTCAATTTGACTTGACCCCTTATACGGTCTTTCTCCGCGCTTTCTTGCCTGCCTCCTTCTATGTTCGTTAGTGCCTAAACTTCTTAGCTCTAGAATTGGGGTTTATCATTTCATTCATCACCTATATTCCTGCTCCCTCAGTGTAGAGATCACACGCTGCTCTGTCAATCCAGGAGGATTCTCATGTGAGAATAGGCGCTCTCCAAGAATCCATCGGAGGGGACCCTGAGAGCAAGCAATGTGAGAATCGGCACGAGCGGACCCTCGATGATTTAATAAGGCCACCGAACGATAACCGAGCGGCTTCGCCTGGTCCAAATCAGAAGACAGTTCTCGACGAACCGACAGAGTGAAAACATTTTCCTGTCTTATGAGCAGGAAGAAGTTTCGTTAATTTTGTCCCCTCCTACAAACCACATCTTCCAACTCTGTATGATTAACCTTCGTTGTGCTTCGTTGCTCCCTCGCGATTCAGGAAACCAGCTAGGTACCTGGGTAGCCGACGAAGGCCTGCCATCATCGCAGAGCTATTGTCAATTCATACCGGATCCCTCATCTCGACATCATCATCGGTGCTCTGAGTTGTGGCATGACCCTCATTCTGCAACAAATTGTAGGATTTCCCAATCGCCGATTGTTCATTTATTCACAGATCCACCGTTTGGTCGACTGGTCATTCGAGGAAAAAACAGCAGCAGAACTCTCACCCAACTCTAGAATCATGGAGTTTTAGGGGAAATTGATGATTGTGAATACGTAATTGAAAACTTTTCCGAATATGATGATGATGACATGGATTTGGGTTCTCGATCCGCTCGCTGATTCCAGCTCCAGATTTTTGGATACGGCTTCGCCTCCTCTCTTTTGACGGAGCGACTGACGCACGGGAATCGCAGTGTCCAGGGACTCGGTTGTAATAATGAATTGTTCAAGAGTCATCCATGATTCCATTTGGAGCCCTCAGCGTGCTGGAAAAGACTCGGGTTTCTTTTCTCGTATTTTTTTCTATCGACTGCCGTGCGAGATGGATATTGATGCGAAACGTTCATATTGATGCCTGTTAAAAAAGATTTTCGCGGGGCAACCAGCGATCGAGGACAGGATGGAGGATGCATAGAGACTCAGTCCTTCGAAATTCGTGATCTTCGTCAGTCCGCGTTTTGCCGGTTTTTGTTTTACTGTTTCTCTCTGTAGGAACCTGTGGACGCGACTTTTAACCCTCATGAAGGCAATGGCACTTCGGCTCTGCTAGTCATTGATAATTGAAGTCCGGAACCCTCGTCAGGCGACGGGGTACGGCGACCGAGAACATCTTTCTGGCTCCCGATGGAAGCGGATTCGGTGTCGAATGGGCTAGGATATATTTGATAGGGCGTTCCTCCTCCGCCTTGAATACCTACCCCCGAAGCACCTTGTCTGCCCTGAGTCCTTTGCGTATTCCCCCGATCTGCCGGCGCTGCACGCTGAGGAAGGTTTCGGTATCTCGAATCCAGTGTATTCCGATCTAACATTCTCTTTCATTCCTCGTCATTGCCTGGAAAACCATCGGCACTCGGGATCGGAATCAGCGAACTCTCGGATGGAGCTGTATTGCCGTATACATTCGATTTACCGAGTCGACGCGTCGACCCGGTGGAAGTTGAGGGGAGGAGAAGTTTCCGTTTAGCAGAGCTGCTTCCTTTTCTCATATGTTGAAGACCGAAGTAAGTCCACCTTTCCGGCCGGTTGAGTCGACAATTAGCTAGCTTGCCCGCCTGACTGACTGTCTGTGGCTGCCTGCCTGGCTGGCTTCACTTTGCTAAGGAGGAGCAGGAGCAGTCAATCTACATTGCAGATTAGGGGCCCTTCAGCTCCGACGGACCGCACTGACGGACAGAGAGATTCAGTGAACGAATGGTGGTGAGCGTCGGGCGAGCATGCAAGCAAACCACACGGCGGCAGACGACGACGGTGACATGGACTCAGGGGCTTGATTACTCATTCGTGTGTACACATGAGAAGAGGCTTCGTTAGTGAAAAACGCTCCAACGCCACCACTCGCCGCTCGCCACTCATTTAGACAGCGGCCGTCGTGTATGAGGACTTCGAGTTGACTTACCTTCGTTTGACAATTCATCGACTTCGAATCGTTCATTCGCGCATACACCCAAAGCTCCCGTCAGGTACCAGTGCGCGAACTCGAAAGAAGAGGTGGATCCCGCAGTTTTGAGCTTGCGGAAAACTCAGAGAAATGCCTTCCATCAGGAACTTTTTCGTAGTATCGCTTCCTGGATTGGTACGACCGGTGTTAGTTTCTAGCCTGCGAATTCTTCGTCTGGTTGAGCGCCGACACGCGGGTGCCCTGAGAGCCGAATTTCGCAAAGGGGAAGGTGAAGCACAACAGTTGTGACACGGGGAGCGTGTCCAGGATTGGAAGACATGCTTCTCCTATTTTGACTTACTGTTCTCAGCAGCATGTTCAATGCTGTCGACTCTCGCGAGGGGGGCCGAACGACTCGTGCCAAGCTCCTGGATTTGTCTCTCTCGGCATTTTGAAGACTCAATCTATGGTCGCGTGTCACGTCAGTCACAAAGTTAACACTGTTGGGACACATCCACAGATTATGCGCGACGCGTGTGCCTACCCACCACTTCAATCATGAATACCGAAGCGAGATGAGCAAATATAATCACGCTCAGGATTTACCCCTCGACAAATCTGGAGAAGCCTCTGAAGTCTCTCGTTTGACTGCCTTTTGCAGAACTTGACAAAGCGGTGGAATTGCCCCAACTGGTGCACTAATGGCTCAGCCAGCCGAAGTGCATTTGACACCAATCACCGGGTATGAGTTCGTGGCAGGCAATTTCGGTATTTGTCTCACTGCATACGGGCTCTCCCTGTACGAATTTTTCATTCCTTAATAATCACTCGATAATTCGAACGTTCGGGGTTCCCGGTGCGAAAGTTCGATATTCCAGCTGGGCGCACATCGTCGTAGGCGCCAAGATTGAGGACTGCTCAATCATCTGATGAAAAAACAGATCATCGGATTATCGATGCAAGAGGTCAGATTCGAATAATTTCAAAACACTAGCTTCATGCGGCTTAGCTCACTCCGCGGTGTCAACGGCCCTCCGCGGGCTCCGAATGAGTGAACGGGAATCTTGAACAAGTTTCGACGTGGGGAATCGTATGGGGCGGTGCGGTCCGACGATTCGCGTAAAGCACGCTGGGAGGCCATTGCGATGAAAGCTGCTCCAGTCGGCTGTCCGATGCTGCTCCGAATCATGACTCTCGTCAGATCAGAAGGAGCCTGGAAACCAGATCGAATACACTCGATGGATCCAGTTTCTACGGTGTGGAGAACTCAGCGAGGACTTGGAATACATTAGTCGAGTCGAAAAACGAGAGGATATTTCTCGGAGGAAGGTTTTCGGAAATAAACGTCAAAGAAGCAATGATCCGTGGAGGTATCCGATAAAGTCACTGAAGCTCAGAGGAACGTGGCGGTCCAAAGACCGAAGCTGAGGGGACCCCTCGAAACAAGGGTATCGCGCGCACTTTTCCGAGCGAGGGGCGAGCCTGCTTGCTGCCGGTCAGTGAATTGTCTTAGTGATTCTTGAAGTAGGTTTGTACAACTCGTAAAGGCGTCATCGTAAAAGAGTTGTTAAACCCTCATATTGTTCTGAGCGTATCTGTTTTCTGTGCTTTATTTTATAGCTGATCCGCAGTGGGGTGCTGTGCATCCTCGCCGACGGTGCGGTCACTGTTCGAACGACGCTAACGGCGACAATGGTTCCTCATCGAAGTGCAGTCGGAAGGAGTCAAATCATCGTTCCGTTGCCTCCTGGACAGCGTACGGGACGGGCGAGGAAGACAAGGCTCTTTTCATTCTTTGCCGATTTTTACGGACCCTCGTTAAGATATTGCCAAGCGGGAGGGCTGTCGATAGCGCACGGCACGCGCCCGCCGCGCTTTTATGATTGCTACCGGTTATTCTGCTCCTTAGTACTACCGGCATGGTGGCGAGCTCGCAAACAAGGGTTCTGCATTTGGGGACAAGTGTTGTTCCAGTGGTCTTCTGGTATTGGAAAGAAATTCCCCAAGCCGTCCAGACCCCGACAGTGTCTTATGTGGATGACGGCATAGCCGAATAATTGTCACGAATTGCCGGGAAAAGATTGGGAGGGTACCTCAAGCAACATGTGGCCGAGGACCTTCTCCGATCCAGAGCATCGCAGTCTTTTCCGATCGAGTGGATTTCCCTCGAGGGGGCGATACTGTGAACAATACTGACGGAGGATCGAGCTTGAGTTCATAAGGCGAGTCGGTCGCTTTCGAAGCTGCATCTATCGTCGCAATCAAATGTTTAATCTCCCAACTGTTTTAGCCGGCCCTGGTCTCTCTCGTTTCTCTCGGAACGACTCACGTTGACAGGGCAGACTGATTCGGCATACGAGAGAGACAGGAAAGAAGAAAATCCGAAACACATGGATCATGCGTCAGACGGGTCTCACCCTGGCTGAGTAACGCGAGCTCACGGCTGGAGTCTGTGACATGCTCGTCATCGTCGTTTAAGCCATCGTCCGCTCCATCCTCACCATCGTGATCGCGGTGTGATTCGCGTCATGTCTATGAAAGGACACCGAGAGGATAACCAGGGAACAACGAACGAGAGGGGAGGTGGTCGATGTCATATAGGCTCAACTAAGCAATGCGAGGGTACAGACAAGCAACGATTATGTTTCTTGCTCGCTATTCCATTCGTGATGTTAACTGAGCCGGGCAGAATGCAATGCAAACACGTCGCTTACGATCTGCATCTCGCGATCCCATATGTCAGAGGCGGCTCCTGCACTCGTCAGCTGTTGGGGTGACAAACTCCGCCCAGACGCTCTCCTGCAATACCTCTAGATCTCGTTCGCCACCCGCCGAGTCCCTTCCTATGACTATCTCTCTCTCACTCATTCTATATCTCCGCGAATATCTTCCCCGGCTTGCAGAGCGACTTCTCTCGTCCATTATACGACTTTCCTCCGCAAGCGTCCGGATTCCCCTCGATACCCTCATCCTGGCTGCCGCCTGCGTGCCTTTGTGCCACCCTTCAGGGTTCTCTTTCGCTATCCCAAGGCTCCTACCTCGACGCGCCAGAGATCAAGCGACAGCCGAGATTGCTCGCCTCGAATGCTCTACCGCTATCTCTGAACGCGATAAAATTTCAGTTTCCATGGGAGACAAGGGCCACGGTATCGTTAGAATCTATCGACGAGTACAGCTAGGAAGCCCGCCTAAGGGTATCACAAATGATCTACATACATCGGCCCGAGTAGAAACAGGACGATGCAGAGCAGGCTCTACTACCTTCGCTTTCACTAGATAGATTATTCCGCGATAAATGCAACTGTTATTACACACGTACATGCTCGACTTCGGCGACGTAATGAGGAGAGCCATCTTGAGCGACAGTGACGAGGCAACGCGAAGGAGTAGGTCCGTCGAAGTACATTGAGCCTAGGAGACCTGAAATTGGATTGAGAAACGTTCATGGATCATGTACAGCGGCGGATTCGCCCTGCAGGCTTAGTAGTCAATAGACTCAGGCGGCAGATTTAGGGGGCGGCGAGTTCCTGGTTGGAGCTTCCGTGATCTCCGACAATCCAGTGAAGCCATTCGAGACCAAGTCGAGGCCGTCAACTCTGTCCGTGAGCTCGAAGCCGTCAGAATGAAGGCGGGGAGCCGCCTCGAAAACGAACAGCGAGATTCCATTTCTTGGGTGATTCCAAATTTCCAAATCTACGGATCCCACAGGCTCTCTGTGGAATAGAGCATAAATCTTGAAAACTTGATGCCAGCGCCGGGAAGAATCGGGGTTCATTCCCGAATGGGTTGTATGGGCGCCGCGGCGATTCTGATTGAGCTTAGGGACGGCGAATTCGTGAATCCGCCACCGATCATGTCTTTGCCGAAAGGAATGATTCAACCGATCCTGAGCGTCGCGAGATACATAGGTCGACGACCCCGAGAGCGAAATCTCTCCACTTTGCGTAGGCGGACGACAATCAATTGAGGGAAAAGCTCCATCCAATGCCCTTCCTCCATTTTCTCCGTTAGTCCAAAGCAATTCCCTCGAGCAGCGCTTCTCCTTTTATTAATTCGTCAATGTTGCCATCAGCCTCGAAGGTGCTGTCTCGCTCACAGTGATTCGAGAGTGTGCGAGGTCGGACCAAGAAAATGAGCGAGCCTTCATCGCGGAATAGCAGGAACGGGCGCAAGACACAAGATGGTCTTAAATGAGTTCAAGGCGCGGACAGACGAGCGGGCCAAAGGGCGAAACCACTGCCTTGGGGAAGGCAGGATGGCCACTTTGACCAAAATCACCTCTTTTATGGAGCGGCAACGCTTCATTTTTATTCATTCCTTCCTTGCTCTCTCGTGACGCATCAGAGTGTTCCGGACACGCCATCTGACGCTCAAAGACTCGCAGAGAAGTTGTTCGGCCATGGTCCCGTTACGAGGTCGTCGTCATATAGGTCTTAGTGGAGGTGGTGGTGGCCATTACGATGACGACGATGTTGCGGTGCGTCTCTGTGCACTCAAGCCTCCTTTTCCTTACGAAATTCATCAACGACGCGAGCTACTTGTGAAATATTGCCCCTGTCTTATTTCCTGGAATCTACGCGGGTGGATCAAGAGCTCTAAGCCTGAGCCGCCGGACGAATTCAGCTGACTTTGATACGAGACGTTTGCTCTCTCTTCCTCCGGAAGGTTTCCGGCTACTTCCGGATCCCGTACGGCCCGGGTACGGGGAGACTTTCCGTCCGTACTTTGCCGATTCGGCCTCACTCAGCCTCCGGACCTTCGACCAAGCGGTTAAACCTCCCACCGAACTGCAAGCGACTGAACCCGACCCGAACGGGTAGCAGTCGTCCCCCGAACACCGAGGAGCTGATAGCCATGGAACGGCCCGACTTTCCTCACGCTTAGTATTCAGCTCGAAGACGTCCGGAGCAATAGAGTTACCTAGTCTTTCTCTTGGTGGGTCACGTGGACGCTAACGTCTCGTCCGATCTCTCGTCTTGTCCCGCCTCATTGCACCGTTCAGTCGCCGTTCAGTTTTCGGATTCACCCTGACCACGTCCCGAAATCTTTCCGTTCCAACTGCTCTTGGGCCTCAGCGGCCACTTTGGGTCCCATTACCTTTTCCGGGTCGGATCCATCTTCGGGAACCGGATCGCGGGTTCTTCAGGGCAGGGGTGAATCGGTCATTCGGATTTCATCGCACATGCGAGATAAATCGTGCCCCGAGCCCCGAGGTCCCGCCATCGATACCTTCCCGGGCACGTTTCCCGGAAGTTCCTCCGCTAAGATGTTTGCTCGTCTTTTGGGTGTTGTCGCTGTAAATAGATGTAGTTCGGGAAGTACCCACTACGCATGTAGGATGCAATGTACGTCGTCCAAAGTCACGGATTCTCGCCCGTGGAAACATGCCTGTGAGGTCTCGAATCTCGAGCGGAGAAATCGATGAACTTCTCCGGCAAGCCGCTCATTGGAGCAGAACTCGTTTCCTCGTTGATCTCTCCCTATTGTGGCTTCCTTCCGGTGGCGTTGCTCTGGGGGTGCAGTGGGGAAACAACGGGGAAACAGGGCCGCAGGAGTCGAGCTACGCGAGCTCGACTGACTAGCAGGTTGGTTGGTAGGTCGGTGGGTTGCTTGCTTGGCTCCCTCCCTCCTTTCTCGCCCCGCCGTCATAGGTTCTATAGAACGAACAGGGAGGAGGGGGCAGGGAGCAAAGACGGCTCTGCGCTCTGTCACTCAGAATTACCCCCTTTTGTGGCTCCACCCGATCTGCCCCTCCTTCTCTCCACTCATCTCCCTCTGTAGTCCACCTATCGCGGTGTGTTCCCGTTATAGATGGGTAGCGACTCGAACCTCATACGGCTGACTGAGTGACTGACTGACTGAGTTGCGGAGGAGTAGGAGGAGGAGATTGGGGCAAAAGGGGACGTGCAATGGGTAGGATAGCGAGTCCGGAGTGGGCTTTTAATCTAAATCAATAATCCTCTTTGTCCCTCGCAACTCGTTTCCCGGTTCTCTCTCGACCGTGCCCTGGGAGCTGGACCTGAACCAGTCGACGGGACTTCTTCATGCTTATACGACAGAATTCCACACGATGAGGAATGGCCTCTCCGAGCCACAACTCCGACATCTTCCCCCATCCTGTCACATGAAGTTTAGAGTTTTTCTGCGAACCAGCGGAACCTTCCGCGAGGTTCAGAAATTCCACAGGGTCGAGGCCAAGTTGAAAACGTATCTCTAGACGTAATCGGGGAACCCCGTTCGCGAGTGGAAGACATAGCATCCATCCCTCTCAGGGGTATCCGACTCGACACGGGGTGGATCGATCTCGGCTTGTAAGCTACAAACTACAAACATAGTGTGGGATGCGTACGCATGCTGGCCGGGTGGGGTACTGGAGGAGCGTGTGGAGTATCTTGGGGCTCTGCAGTACGATCACGGTATCGACATCGGGCGCTGGAATCGTTGAATTTCAGAGAACGCTCAGGGGGTCGCAAGAGCTCTAAGCTGGTCCTGAGTCCGCAGTCGGGACTTAAGTGATCCCGAAGCTCCGCCTCAGTTGCTATGGCGACTGTCTATGCTCGTTGCAGCAGCAGCAGCACCGCAATGCACTCTGAAACTCAGCTTTTGGCTCTGTCCCAATATTACAACCAGCCCACGAAACCAACCAATCCATCGAGCGAACAACAGAGAGGAGTCAGGAGGCCTATTGCTCCGGGTCGAATTGTTCTCTCGACTCGCTCTACTCCGAATCGCCTTGCTGATTCGCTCCCTCACACCTCGGCGGCCTCCTGAAAGCTAACTCTGCTTGCATCGCACTCGAGCGGTCACTTCAAGCCGTGTGGGTAGTACCTGACTTTTTTCCTTCGATTCAGTCCGCTGACTCCGAGCAGCGATTACCTACCCTGCGTGCAATCCCGATGATTGCGAAGTGAGACTGGAATTCTCCCCCGGTTCTGAACTTTCCCTTCGGCTCGTTGTGACTCCAGGAGTTGGAGCAATCGGCGAAGCATTCATGAACTTGCGGAAATATTCAGGAGATTAGGAAGTTCGGCTCCCAGGAGCTCTGAAACATCATCTCCGAGTCGTTGAGGCCTCAGGCATCAGCTGCAAGGATTCTGGCTTCGGAACGGCTTGAGAGGGACGGACTGGAATCGATTCGGATGGGAAACGCGATTCATGAAAGTTTTGCTCGGTCGGAATTCCTCCTGAAAATCAAGTCCGCAGCTCCCAGAAGCATGAAAGGCTTATAAGACTCTATTCAGCACTCGAGGATGAGACCATGAATGGAATTCCAGCTTGTGACCGGAGATTTTGCTGGCGATGATTTCGTCCCTTTCTCGGAGCGTCAAGTCTTCGCCATAGAAGTCACAAGTTTTTTTTTCCTTTCTCGAAGACCTACCGAATCTTGACGATTCAATCGTATTTGTTCGATCGAATCACTCCGCCTGGCCAGGCGGATCCAGAAACACACAACCTTCGAGACGACAGCCACGACATTCTCATGTTCATGTTTTTTCAACAATTCAAAAATCCAAGGACGCGATTCTGACTAGTTCGTCTTATCCGAGAATCAGCCAACACTTGCGAGAAATGTCTTCTGCGAATAAGAGGAAATATCGATGCGAGCCGGCATAAGTCTGCACGTTTCGAGCATCTTGTGAACCTCGATCGTTCCCGAATTTGTATTTTCTGCTGAGCCGAGTCTCGCCGTCGAGGGGCATAAGTGGGACTTCAGCTCGACGCTAAGGAATCCGACGAAGAGAGAGAAAATGCGATATGTCGTTGCGACCGGAAGTTCCGAGAAAACTTTTTTCGGTGACTGGCCAGCCGATCGGTCGCTCGCTCGCCCGCTCCGGGAAGCGAACGTCCATGCTGGATCCACTGACGGTCAGGCTCTTGTACCTATTCGGGAGGTTGTTTCACGCTTTCCGTGAAAGAAATCACCCTCTGCTTGAGTCTCAAGCTCGCGAGATGTTATCGGGATGCATCTGTGTTTACTTAATTGAGATGAAATCCGATATAGTGCCCAACGACGACGCGGACGGAGCGAGCGCTAGGACCATGACACACCTGAACGAAGAAATTCGAAACTGTGAAGCAGAATATCGTGCAGATTTCGCAGCGAGTCGGCTCGACAGCGATTCCTTGCATAATTCAGCCATAAGTGGCGCAGATATGAGGAACCCAGACGATCTGTCCGGACTTCGCATCTCGTATGATATGTACGTTCCTTCCGGGAAACCTTTCTCGGAATCTCGCGTTCCGGAAAATTTCGGGCCATCAATTCGCGTTCATTGCGAGTTTGAAACATCCCGAGATCGCCGGAGAATCTGAGTGGTTCCTCAAGAGCGAAGGTTTACCCAGAGACGTTCTCCGGACTAAATACACTTCCGTGTTCGAGGTGTTGGCTAGATCTAAAGAGTTGTCGAGTCTTCATTTTTCTGTTGGCCCTAGAATAAACACGCTGTGACAGGCCGGTACAGAAGAAGAATCCTGGAGACTAGTGACAGAAACAACAACATCGACGACTGAGATGTCATTCGATGGAACAAGCAGATGATTCTGATGAAGAAAGTCTGTTTTTCTTTCTCGAAACAATCAAATCGAGCTTGCCCCCACCGAGCATCGTTCGATTTCTTACATAGATGAGTTGTTGGATCAACAACTCTAAACGATTGGAATCATGTTCTAGATTCTAGAGGGAGCTGTTCCCGAAGTATTCGAAAGCGTCTTTTCACGACGCGACGGCTCCCCTCACCATGAAATCCCGGAGTCTTCTCTTAGTTTCGTTGATTATCGGGAAATCGATGGTTCAGCCGACGACGGCGGCGACGAGCAGGGCGATCTGAAAATAAATTCTCAGGACTCGGATTTGGAGAAGGGGCTGTGAAATGTGAACTCAGGGAGACCCTCCGGGTCGTCGACGGGTGATTGCAGTCTTGATAATCCGACCTCTGGAACCTCCTATCCTTCAAGACGCAGAAACGACCGAAGCCGAGAATCTAAGCCGAAACGGACATCGATACCGTCGACACGTGGGAGAAGATAATAGCTCGCGGTGCTTCGGAAGCTGTCTATGGACTTCATCGAAGGTGCGAGTTAGTGTGCAGAAGAGGCACCCCCTCCCCTCATGATAATCTGCTGAAAAACCGGACACCCTTCTGAGACCGGTCGTGGCTGTTACGACTCTAGGGAGGTGTTAGCTTCCTAATTCAATATAGACAGCATTCTGAGAAGAAGAAGAAGAAGAACACTTCTCTGCTATTCTGTCGCATTCTGCTGGTACTTCTCACATCCACGCACTCTTCATTTTTCACAGATTGTATTCTCTGCAGCTCGAAGCAGCGGCAGTCACGAACAATTCGCCCCAAACCAGATCAGTCGTCATCCGCACTCACACCTCATCCAGATTCAGTCCTGACAAGCTTAGATAGGAACTTCGGCTGAACAGGAACTGACAACGAACGGGAGACCTCGAGCGCGAGCGACAATTGTTGTAACCCGAGAGCTTTTGCTTATCCAAAAGGGCAGAAGACGTGAACAGCAGCAGATTTCCTATCCAGTCGTTCGATGAGAATGCGCTCAACGATCACTAATACTTCGCATTGCCCCGTTGTAGATCCGTGCAAGCGTAGGCTGAGGCTGAGTTATAGGCCCGGTCGACTAACTCATGTGCAAGGGGTCGGTGGCGTCTGGTGAACTGAGCGAGGCGGTCGATGAATTCAGGAACCATCCCGAGTTTCAGGCCGGAGACCATGATTGGAAACAGCGACAAGAGTTCGACGCTTGCAGCGGGAATTCTCGAGAGGAACCTCACGGAAAAAAACTAGGTTGACCCTTCTGGGGCTGGGAATTCAGGAATGCGGAGCATCTATCCGGCTGCGTCAAGGATCAAGCCTATCGATCGATGCGAAAGGAGTCCAAAGATGGATCTGGCGGGCACTGCCCCGCATGTACCACGCGACAAGTTGACGCTTTCTTTTTTTGAGCTGTGGAAGGTCTCTGACTGTAGATCAACCTTCGTGATTCCAACTGCGATGTTCTCCTGGCGTAACACGGGCACTATGCGAAACTCGGGGGGACTGGGCTCGCGAAGAGGTTTATGTTTATTTCATGTATTTCATTATATTTGTTTAGTTTATTTCGCGAAACATTTGTATCGTGGCTCCGTTGCGGGAATTCAGGTATCCGCTTGGGCCCGTTCTCGCGTGATGGGGAGAAATTCGTGCAAGGGGTCGTTGAGACGGAGAATTCCAGGCTCATCTTTCATGCAGTGAACGAGTCCGCTCGAACGGCTGACGGAGGAGAGCAGCGAGTGTCGCAGATACTTGCTTCGGCATGGCTCCTTGAAAGTCAATTTCGTTCTTGATTCTCATTGGACGTTATAATTTATGATGTTAAGCCCGTTCTGCGAATGAGGTCCCCTAGGGGGTCGATCTTGAGTAGCCTACGTCTTCCTCTATTCCCTATCCAAGCTTCTCGGTTATGCCCTTCTCCTTCTTCTGGCTCTAATTGGTCATCGGTCCACCGATCGATTCCTTCCGAATAGCGGTATGATACGCGACAATTCAGCCCAGACATGCGTGATTTCCTGACTTCGGGGTGTCGACAATGCCCTCGCTGGTTGGGAAATCTGAATTTGCGGACCCGATGGAGAGGTACCAAGGTTTCATTGGAAGGAAATATGACTCGATCCATCTGGTTCGTCTCACGACTCTTATTTGTTTGAAGAAGTTCTCCTCCATCAACTTTCCCATGGGTATCATTCTCTCACCTCCCTCCATCTATCATTTGGACGAGACAGTCTCCTGTAATTTCGAAAGCTGAGCTCATGGCTCAAGCCCGATATATTCATGCATATACCCTAGAACGTCGACAGTGCATGCATATCTTCAAACTGACATGAAGAATATTCCTATACATTGAGAAGAGGAGCTCAACCCCGAAAGGTGAAGGATTGAGAACGATCGAGAATGTCGTGAACGCGAACCGCGCAGACTCATATCACTTCTCTACTTCTTGCCCGAGCTCCGTCAGGCATCGCCTCAGTTGGAGCTGCTCCAGGAGATGAAACCAGGTCATGCCGAATTCTAAGACTGCAGTGGCCAGTTTGTTCCACTTCATCGACCGATGGAGAGAATGAGTGAGTTCCGACATGTCGCGGCGCGAAATGACGGAGCGATTTCCCGCGAAATACTCTCATCAGATGGCTCAATTGATAGAACAAGCGATTGGTCCGCCTGGCTGTCTCAAGTTGATCGTCCTTACCTGTCGGAACGTTGCAGATACAAAGGGAAAAACATGGAGAGAGAAGACGTCGCCTTAAGCTCCGCAGAACTGTATTCAGTTAGTTCGTCCACCCGCTCGCCAGCCCGTCAGTTTGTCAGTCAGTCACTCAGTCAGCCGGCCGAACAGCTTTCTTTCCGTCGAAGGCGCTCTGCTTCTTAGAACAAGACGGTCGCTTAGGCGATCTGCATAGACGTCAATAGATGATCTCGCGGTCTACTAGCCAGTCGAACCGAAGCGACGGATCAAGCGGAATGATCGATAATCTGATATTTACGTCTTTTATTTGATCTGATCGTCGACATCTCGTCTTCCATTTTCTTCCCCGATAACAACAACAGCAACACCGGCTACGATGACGCGCCAGATGCGTTTTCAACTTCTGTTGTCTTGCCGCTGCCGTCAGCTCGACCATCCGCCGTCCGTCGCTCGGCTCAGGATTTTTCTCTAGCTCTTCTTCTTTTCCTGTCCATTTCATGCTATCCCTCCAGACCCCGCGTCCCGTCCTTTCAGTTGCCAATCACTTCAGATGGTGCTTGCCGATGTTGCTGTCGAGCAGCGCGAAAGAAAGGACGAAAGCTGAGAACTCGGAGAAAAATAAAAGTATTGTCCAGATTGACACCTTTCACACGAGTGAAAGAGAGGCCATCGCGGAAACCGGCTGTGGAACCTTAGCTGGTGAACACATGCATAATCACGGCGAGTCAAGCATTCCGTAGGCTGATTATTACTATCGAGCGTTCTCCCGCCGTCTTTCTCCTCCTGAAAATCATGTGGAATTCTCATTGGGATGGGGGGCGGTGTTCGACGATCGAGGAAGGTATCTACGTTCAATCCATCTATGACGCAGCCGAATCAAGGATGTTCCTGGTAAGGGTCCGTGAATCGATGAAAATGGAGCGACTCCGCGCTCCGGATAATTCTCTGCTGACCGCGCGATTCTCAAATATTATGGGTATTCTACATCTTATGTAGAACAATTTAGCCTCCCGCGGTGCTAGGAACCCGGCGGAAATGTGTATTCCGCGAGCGTGGCTGCCATTCGCTCAGCAATCCATCGAAGTCCTCATGGGCAGAGGACACTCGAACTTCTTGTGAAGTCGTGACGAGCTGGATCTCTTCTCTGTCCTTGTCGTCACCCCGAGTTCTCAGTTTTCCGATTGATATACGTACTTGAACATTCGAGCGTACAATACGGCTTGTTCCCAGAACGAATTTGTTGATCTCTTCTGTTCGACGGAGAGAGTGCGCGATCCGTCGTGTCTTGTATCGCTGTCACCCATCCACCGATCTATGGCTAACATGGTGCTTGATTCCGCGAAACAGGGGCATAATCACATGCGCGCCATGTCCCCCTCTGTCACAGTTTTGCTCTCTTCTCTCGTCATGTTCAACTCCATGCGCAGTAATAATATTTGCATTGAGCCTACTCAGAAACGATGACGGGGGATACGCTGCGTCAGTCCGAAGTGGGGAACGAGATGCTGGCTGCATTGAGTTGCATTGTGTTGTGCTATTCACTGGTCGAGTAATTTGCAAACGTGATTACAGAAGGCGTGCTGAGCGAGCGAGCGAACGACCAAGCGAGCCCAGTCGAGCAGGTCAGACCGCGCACAGCACAACTCGACCCGACTAACCTCACCGCACCTCACTTCACACCTCTCTCCGGGCACCACAATACCGTTCGACTCCGGGGCTCGAGTACTTGCTTGGAGACATACAGTGACAAACGAGCGATGAATGGCATAACAGAGACTCAGTGAGTCGCCTCAGCTCTGACCAACATTGAGCCATGTCCTCGTACGCAAAAATCGTGGAAACGTACCGAGAAATAAAAAGGATTGAGGGGCTATAGCTCCCATCAATCCCACGCCGACGTTCACCAGAGCGTTTCGGGACTGCGGTCTCAGAATCTACCTCCCCAAAAATCATGAGGAGCACGACTCCACAAAAGTTCGGGAAGGGAAAAAAATACGGAAACCGAGTCCGCGGATTTTTTTTTGGAATCGTCGGCTCAGAAAGAGATCGACCGCGATTCGAGGGTTCTCTCCTCGCTTCGCTATTCCGTTTTGCTTGTCGGCCTCTCCCTACATTTGTATCGTCGTCCTTTCGAAAGAGAACGAGCGTATGAGAGGTGGGATGCATGGATGTTGGCTGGCTAGCTGTCATGCGCTTCAGCTGTCATCTTCACACTGCCATCAGCAGACTCGAATACAGAGCTTCGTACTTGTATATAGCATGCATACATGAGCTCTCGCACAAAGGACTCAGTGGGTTCAGTCAGTCAGTTAGTTTTCGCGGCTTTTTGCATTACAATACAAACTCTGAATCGACGAGAGATTCGTAGTAGTCGGTGGTCCCGCTGTTTATCGATAGTTCATGACGCATCTTCGCATGATTCCAACTAGCTGATACCCTTTTTCCAAAAGCGCTCTGATCCTGGTGTTTTCTTCTCGAATGCCCTCTCCGCTTACCGATTATAGGCGATCACCCTCCAGACACACCTGTTACTGAATTCGTGGTCAATCTAGGATTTTCCGAAATCTCGTCGAATTCATCAGCGTGGGGGTGTTAGTCCGAGCTGATGACCGAGGAGCTGATTCATCGGGGGCGGTTAGATGACTTAACGACTTTGTCGCTGATTTGATCGCCCAGCGAATTAACCACGACTAGACGAAAGGGAAACGAGTGGATGGCCTGATGAATGGATGCACTTGAGCTTCAAAGTCTTCAATCGGTTGAGAAGAATGAAGCAAGCGATGTTCCGCTCGCTTCACGCCTCGACTGCCGTTCCGACGAAGTTGATTCGACTTCATGAAGTTCATACAATGCACCTTCGTTCAGCAGCCGTACCCGACAGACGAGCGAGTGAGTCTCTTCTCCCTTTGAATCGCTTGTTTCTTCTACTATGTCTCCCTCGGCTTGCTTGCTACACCCATCACATCAGATGAAATAACATTCTCTCTCTTCTCAAATCGTCACCGAGGCGCTTGGCCGCGGGGAAATGAAGAGGACCGACAAGGATCCTGCCAAGGAAGACAAACATTTCCATGGTTTGTGACTTCCAAGAAAGCTCTATTGTTACCCACGGCAATCATCCGCGGGCTTCTTCAGCGGTCCGGTTTCGGGCGGAGACCCCGGCGTCTTGTCCTCTCCATGCCGAGTTCGCTTTTCACTGGAATGCGAGACTCATTAGCATTAGCATTCTTCGCCTGCAGCAGGATCGAAACACCGCACGGTGATTCGACGATTCGGGAGCGCCTGGAGTGGAGATGACTTCCAGAACGTTTCCGAGACACCGAAATTACTGCTCAAATAATTTGAACGGTTTTATTCAGCAGAATGATCGGAAGGAACCAATCGAAAGTTCCAATTTTCTGATGAGCGCTCTGGAGACGCAGTTTGTAATGCGAAGCCGCTCGCCGATGCTCATCTCTAAATTGAAGGAGGACTTTCCACCCCGGTGTCAGCCCCATTATGAGGCATCTCCATTATTTGGCTTATCGAAGATATGCCTAAAATAGAATGTTGTTGGAAATATCGATTGGAACGCTCGCCATGGTCACAATCAGCGCTTTTTTTGCAGACACTGCCCTTCACAGTGAAGGAGATCTCTCCTATAGCATATGAAAGAACGGTTGGCAAACTCGCAACAGCTCCGAATCGCTGGCAGGAGGCACTTACATTATCCTATCGGGTTTCAAACTTTGCTCGTTCTCTGACTGGCTTAGCCGGGCGGGCGGGCAGGCAGGCGGGCGAGCAAGCCTGCCGACGGGCTTCCTCGTCTCTCAATCTCTTCACCCGAAGGCGACGCAACGAAGAAAGACGACGATGAGTGGCCATAGTGAAAGACTTAGTGATGCTGCTGAGCAACTCGACTTCATCCCGGCCGACTCGGCTGGACTATCCGGTTACCATATTCAAGCCCGCATTAAGTCAGCTGTCAATCGTTGAAACCTTGAGCAAGTCCTCGACTTGAATCGGGTCGCCGCATGCTCTTAAATGAGAACATAAGTCCAGGATCGTGTTGACAACGAAGAGGAAAACATCCGAACGAGCCAACCCAGGACCCAGAGGCATGGCGCAGACGATTTGAAATCACCCAGGGGGAAATTTCAATTGCCCCAAGGAATTCCCAAAGAGAAGAAGTTTCTGTACGAACGCTCAATTCTCACTTAACGAGCCAAATGCTGACGGCGCGGCGGTCATACGAGCAAAGTGAATTCATTCAACTGTTGAGGCCTCCCAAGACGGCTTTCCGTGCACGACATCATCCGACAGCGGAAGGAACGGTCAAAACGCACTCGAATAAATTTCTGTCCCCTTGTTCTGCCTAATAACGGACGTCAGAGAATCAAACCGGCGGCGCTTGAGTCGTCGGTCGGACACGGGAGTCACGGGCTTCCCGTGTGATTCCGCATCTCGATCTCGAAATTTTCCTACATTTATCCATGAAGTGGTGGCGGCACCGATATTCAGGTGTTCCTCTTTCGACAATACCTCCCTGAGCTATTAGAGAACATAAACATGGATATACCCGCACTCGATGACCTGAGGCCTACGGCGGGCATGCCAGAGCGAGGATTGAGGACAGACCTAAAGCCTTTCAGTGGTCGTTGGGTACTCATGAGGCTTCCATTCACAAATCCCCCTTTCTGAGTCTTCCGCGCCATTAGCAACTCCGCCTTGCAGCAAATATTTCCACAGCTTGCATGAATCCCTCTGAGCCCACCAACTTTGCAGCGTAATCGGTCGATTACCGCGAGCCACGCTGCCATCGAAATTCCTCGCAAAGCCTTTCCTGCTTGCTCGGCCTGATCTTCCTAGATATCCTCGTTGCCCACCACGTTCCCTGGTAGCATGGCGGGGCTCGGTCATCGTGGGTATTACGTTGAGCAAGATCGGGTCTTCGGGACTCCTCGCTCAGCCCATCCTCCACGTTTCTGGACGTTGTCTCCTATTCTTCGGCGCGACCCTTGTCCCACGATGTCGAGGCTCGGAGACTGGCCGTCCTTCCGTTGTGTTTCCGGTGCTGTTTGCAAGAATTGAGCAAGCGCTCGATCGTTCTCTTATCCACCCGTGTCGATCAATCAGGATGTTTTCGACCAGTCATCGCCATTGTATCGTCGCGCATGTCGCCTGTGACTAGCGCGCGAATCCCCGAAGTAAAAGGCAGCCACGAGTGGTACTCAGACCGTGGTTGATGTTGTCGCGTCCTGTCACAGGCTCGCGAAGTGGCAGAAGCCCTGCTGAACATGATGGCCGTAATCGTGCCAGTCGCGGTAGTGGATGTCGAATCGAGCACCGCCGCGTTCTGACGCCGCACACTGAGGTTTGCTCAGAGGAGCTCTCCAAGACCGCGGATGAGGACAACGATGAGAGCTACTTGAGTCGAGAACCTCCACCTCAACGCGCTCACTCACCCTCTTCCTCGGCAAACCAGAGGTGGATGGAAGCGATGTGAGATAAAAATGCACTAATCGACGAATTGGAGAATCGAGTGCTTCTAATCGAGAACTCCGTGCAGCGAGCACCTCATCTTGCGTTACTTGCGGTATCGGTCCCCGTTTCCCGGTCAGGGAATGGCGGCGGCGGCGGCGGCGTGAGGAGGAAATAAGATTCTCCGAGCCGGGAATTTTCCCTCAGAGAATCCGGTCCTGGACTGACCGATTTCCAGGATAAGAAAGGACAGGTCTCGGGTTCCGGGTACGCTCCGCACTCGACATGCACAGATAGCGTGCGTGAAAGCTGACTTCCTATCAGTAGCCAAGGAGCAGGTGCCGATCGACAATAGAGATTGCCCCCCGAGAGGACATACCTAGATAGATCACGTGTGGCTGCTTGACTTCCTCTCTTTGGGCCATCGCGGCGAAATCAAGGCAGTTGAATAGTGGTAGCTCCCGAGAGTTATCTTGCAAGAAGCACGTCCGCTTGCTCGCACCTCGCGCTCCAGCCAATCGTGAGAGCGATTGGCTCTCCGCTCGGACCGAGGGAATGCACGCCAAATTAACGGATGAACCAGGCCACGCAATACGCGACGTACATGTTGGGAGCCGACACGAGTAGAGGAAGGTGGGTCGACCCGTTCTGGGCTCGGGAGAATTGACGATTCCCAGCGTATCCGGCACGATCGCTGCCCCGTGCAACGAAACGTCTCACTGGAGAAGCGTGTTTTTCGCGGATAGGGACAGGAATTCTCGCGTGGACTCCCGCAGCAGATTCCCCAGATCTCGATTCGGTTCCGACGATAAGGCTTCGACTAATGGCTTTTGAGATTGAACCCGAGACCCGAGCAGAGTCCGTCGCATGCCGATAGTGCGTTCGACGACGACTACGAGAACAACAGTCTCAGCGTGCATTACCCGTAAACAGAGCAAAGCTCGCATAGCAAAGCATCTAAGCGCTCGAGCACCTCCGGATAGCTGGCGAACGAACCGGCGGGCAGGCAGGCCACAGTTCTCCGGAGGCGTGGCATCGAGCGCTGGGAGGAGTCATCCCGAGCCCTCATTGGCTCAAGCATTTCTATAGCCTGAACAGCAGATACAACCCATAAGACCCACAGACGGCCAGAGACATAGACAGACGGACAGACAGACCGACAGACGAACGGACGTGCGGACAAAGAGACCGACCCACCGACCGACGAACAGATCGACGAGCACAACAGACTGAAGCGAGCACCGCGCGATAGGTTCTATACCGGGCGACGAACCACCCGACATTGAAGCCTCTCGCTAATGCTACTGGCTGGAAGATAAGAATCTGTATGGAAGAACGAAGAGGAGATAGAGCTGAAGGAAGTGGAACCGCTTCAGCCGTTGGATACGTCGTTATAGCTACTGATGCCGATCTCATCCTGATAGTCGGCGTTGGTCGGTCGGCTGGCTCGGTCGTTCGACTCTCGGTCGTTCCGCTGGTTATCGATAGAGCGGCATTGACGCAATCATTTTGCATATTGACGGATTTCGAAACTGGGATCGTCGAATCCAGATAGATGCCTTCGGGGTTGCGTGCGTCCGGAATCGCAACATCACGAATTCGAGCTCGTTTCGCTAGATTCCAGCGAGAGAATCCTGGTCCGTCGGAGATCTTATGCGTCACTCGCCTTCACGGCTTTGCTCCGCGAACTCTGGCCGATTCAGCGGAGGCGTTCTGCTCCATTACGGCAGTGTAGGGGAGGCGTTTCGGATCGACGTCAAACTTCGACGAAGGAAACTCTTGCGAGAACGAGAAACTCCGCTACCGGGTCGTCGGCCTGTTGAGGATTCGATAAGAGCCATTTTGAGACTGGGTGAGTTTGCAAACAGCGTCGGGTATAATGGACCTTACCCCGCGAGCCGCGAGTAAGTAATTCCGGAGCGATGGCTTATTGGACGATTCGCGAGGTTAATCGCCCTCGAGGGCGTCGGTGAGGAAGGCTGCAGCGGTCTCATCGATAATTTTCGCGTTCCATTCCGTCTCGGAACTGAGAACCCATCGTCGGAGACGGCGGACTCCAAATATAAGGACCATTCCAGCTGGTCCCTCCAAGTCCGTTGTAGCGAGGCTCTACTATTTAGCGAACGATGAAATCCTTCCATCGCGCCTGGAGCCCACCACAAGGTCCTCTGATTGTTTGTCGAGCAGCGCATCTATGACCGCGGTCGCGACTTCTGCTTTTTCTCCCTCAAATGGGATTCTGGCAAATCATTTCAGAACTGCGTCGAATCTCTCGAATTCTGAATGGATCAAGCGGAGCCTCCTCCTGGTGTTATCAGAACGTGTATGGCAGTTCTGAGAGAAGCTAAAGATATTCGGTGACTGAACGCATCCTCCGAAACCAAACTCAGGCCGATCAAGGCTTCGGAAGAGCGAATGAAGCAATGAAAATTTTGCAATCGGTCAAGAGAACGGATTTACGGCACATACGCTTTAGCGCACGAGAGTGATTGAGCGATCTAGGTGGAGCTCGGAAACTGCTCCCTAATCTAGAGGTTCCATGTCCGAGTTTTAGCCGGTGCATGCGAGACTTTTTTTCCATCCTCTCGCTGGGGATCACCAGCACTGCTGCCTCGGGAACGGTGGCGCTCTAACGACGGAGCCCTCCCTTGCCCCGCGTCGGGCCACCCGAAACAATCCTGCGCGATTTCGCTTGCTGAAGAACAGCAACCGAATTACGATAATCGGGTTACGGTAATCCGGGGACTGAGAATCGGGGGATCGACATTCGGGGAAACGATAATCGGGGGTGCGCGGTAGAACCGTTCTTCACTCGTCCAGACTCGGTCTCGAGCCCAGGGAAGACCGGCGCGGCGGCGTCCTTCCGAGGCCTGTTTATGATCTTCAGATGATCGAATGATCCCAAGATTCCCGGATCCAAGATGCCTGACATTTCGGATACTATTCGACGGTAAACCGCAGTAAGAGAACAACATCCCCCACTTTGGTTGGACTGCGCGCAGCAGCCCCAAGCGAGTGCATGGACACCCTTCCCCTCGGGCCCGTATACAGACTTTTCTCCAACGATGCAAGAATACAGGTCCACGAGGTGATGAGCGACTCGAGAATCCATACTCAGGAAGACTGCTCGTTTACCAGAGGCTAGATGAAACACATCTACGGAGAGAACGCTGAAGCTCTCATAGACGATGCTCAAGTGGCACCTTCTACATCGATCACGGGAGCTCGAGCTTTGTTCATCTGACCCAGGCCATGAGTGCATCATACTTCACGCTCAGCTTTTTTCCCTGAGGACGATGATCCCTACCTAGGTCGTACCTGGGTGGTTTTAGATCCCGATCTGCTTATCAACTCACTCAGATTACAGTCGGCATATGCGCCTGCTTCTTCTCCGTGGATTCAGGTCGCCTCAGTAGGACCTATCTCGACGCTATCGACCTAGGATGATCCCTTCGGCGCAAGGTGCCTCGAATCCCGTACCACCAGTGTGAGGAAGCGCTCAGGTCCCAAAATAGGGCTTTCGACGGCGCAAGCTCGCTCCATTCCCGTCACCGTCGGATCCTGTACAATTCAGCCCGGGCATTTCAGGCTGCGTAGATTTGAGCTCGCTTCTACCCGATTTCCTTCTCCTACATTCTTTTGGGATGAAAATAAGATGAGAAAGCCAGGAAGAGAAAAAAGCCTCTGGCAGGTAGCGTCAGAGACACTACCGTAAGTTTGGACGTGAAACGCATTCTCGATTGCCCCAAAGGATCCTTAGGTCTTGATTCGTATATCATCAGAATCATCGAGGTACACATGCTTCGGTTTCGTCCGATGTGGAGTTTCCTTTATTCAATAGGTGTCCTCCCGATTCTACATGGAAAGCGGACGGGGTTTCCATGATCGAGGAACAGTCAGTGCTCGATTGTGTAAAACACGCCTTAGTGAACTTTCTTTCCTCTAGTCCAGCGGTTTTCAAACTTTTAAGTCTCACGTCTCCCCTAAGCCTTATGAGGGGCGCTCGCGTCTCCCAAGGAGATCACCGTATATCTGAGAATGTAAAGTTTCGACCTGAACTTTCGGAGTGCCGTTCTCTCCATGGGATATGGCTACCTCGATGAATCGTACAATGATTAAAGACTTGTAGAAGAATTGTAGACTAGCAATGAGCTGGGTGGCGTCACTGAGACGAAAAATGGATAGGTTGGGAATTCTAGGGACCCTCCGCGTCTCCCCTCCTCCTCCCGCGTCTCCCCTGAACTTCTCCAGCGTCTCCCTAGTTTGAGAAACGCTGCTCTAATCAGTCATTGAGGCTCTCGATGTCCATACTCGATAGCACACCTCCCGACGCCGCGAAAGCCATTCCGAATCGCGGAACAGTACCGAAGATGCTGGAGTCGAATGGATCGAAGGATTTGAGGCAGAGGCTCCTAAGAGATATCTACGAAGACCAGACGTTGTGACCCTACCGGGCCATGTCACTTAAGTCAGTGGCGTAGCCAGGAATTCTTTTTGGGGGGGGGGCGGAATTTTTCTCGAACTTGTGGGTAGGCTCACAGAATCATCGGATCTCCGTCTCATATCGATGGGAAAGTCATGATTCGCTAGCAGCAATCGATTTTTTTACAAAAAATCGAAAGAGCAAGAAAACGTTGAATTCAAAATGCCAGGAGGTCTACCTCCGTCACCGCAAAGAGGTAGAGTAGAACAAATGGAAGGCACAAAACAATCTACTGACAATGAAAGGTGACTACACTGGCTGGAAGGCCTTCTCGACTCACAACATTAAGTTCATTCGGCGCTTTTGCTTGCTGGCGAATCTGTCGATTATGGATTCTTTGCCCCACTCATCGTCTCGATGGATGTTGGACACTCTCCGGAAGAAATTACGGGGGGGGGAACCTCCTCACCTTCTCGCCGGGCAACTTCTCCCCCCGAATATCTCGAGCTTTCCAGCCTATTTTGCGTATTATATGCCTACTCGCCTTCTGCTTCGCCGCTGAGCTCGGGCGTCTCGCGATCGGTCCGTCTATCATGTATGAAAGAAACGTTATTAACTAGTCCTCCAGAGTCGTTAACAACTCTCTGCACCCTATCGAGTTTCCTGCCTATAGCACTGTTCATGCTATTCGCTTCTGGTCGCTGCCATGAACTTCAGAGTGATGGACTCACAGAGCACTCCGTTTACGAACGGGGGAAGGGTGACCCTGACTTTCCGCTTCCCCGTCTCGTGATCGATCTCGGGAAATATAGAATGCGTTTCGTTCTCCCATGCACCTGATACCCGATTCCTTCAAAGGTCGATTCAACTATTTCATCGAGCAACGGCGGGATACTGTTGCTCCGGATAAGTCTACTTTTCGTCACGATTACTTCGCATAATAAGCTGATTTTTCCAGGCGTTGTCGCAGTTCCGTTCAGGTCCGAAACTCCCTTGGAAACCCGATTTCAATACCCCATTCAAAGGCGGCATGGAAAAATTCCCCCTGTGGGCCGGTCGCGCTGCTCCATAATTTGCAGAACCAGATCTGCGACTCGCATTCTGGAAGAAGTAAGGGGTGAGCGCTGGTGCATATACTAATAGGAAAGAGCGCAGCGGTGGGATTGAAAGACGGGATTTGATAGTTTTTCCCCAATTTTCGATTGGGTCTCGAGAGTCTACTGTGGAAATTCCGGCGGTAATTGGCGAGACCTACATTGATTCGCGTACGAGATTTCCATTCTACCAGCGGAAACCTCATCATAATTTGTGTCGCATTCGCAGAGTTATTAGATGTCAAAAGCGGACAAGATTTCGTTACACGAAGACGAAGTTTAGTTGGAAATACCCCTCATTCAAGTCAAAAGTCTGTTCTAATTCCGTTGATCTGAATCGCTGAATTTCCGGAGAGACACTCTCATGATCGCCCCAGGGTTCTTTGTCGGATCCGCATATTGGCGACCCCGTCACGACTCTAGCAGGAGAGGGTCTCCACCTAGATTATTAGGGGAGCCGAGATCATTGACTTGGGTTCAATTCTTTCTTTTTTGTCCCTCCACTCGAGGTTTTTAGCAAAATGAGATGAAACGGGGAGCCGATCGGGAATCCTCTTGCATGAAAGGTACTTGAACGAGTTCTTTATTATACAGAGAACCGAGCGAATCTCAAACCTGTCTCTTAAACGAATATTCCTAACGAGACTCTTGCTTTCTTTATTCCGGCGGAGGATCGGGAATCTCGTAGCCACAAGCAGCCATCAAGCCGTTGAGCCAGAAGCTTGGCTTCCAAAATCTGAACCTCTTCCAGGAGAAGAACCTCTCCAGTTCCTGCGACAAGACGTCTTCATCCGCTGTCGGCTCCGCCGATCTAGCGAAATCACGGTTATCCGATATTTGAGGGCCTCGCCATTCGTCGTATCTCGCCATCCTTGCTCGCCAAGTCTCTTTGTCAACAGCATAGTAAAATCCTAGTCCTGAGCCGACTGAGATTACGGTGTACCAAACTCCTGCCTTCAGAACGGTCCTGGAAAGATCCAAATTAATACAAGCTCACCTACGGAGGGTCGACAGGAGTGGGACCTGGTGAAATTCTTAGCATTGAACTGCATTTAAAGCTGGATTTCTCGTGTGCGGGGAGCGATATCTCATCATTCATAAGTAGGTCAAGTGGAAACCCCTCATCGCGGCGGGCCCCGGGGCGACCTCCAAGTGCCTCTGTCGACTCTGGATCAGGGGCGTATATGTATAGGATTTATTTTGGGAGGGGCCAGCAAGGTTTTTGGGGGGGGCAGAATCATGATGATGATGATGATCCCCATAGACCGCAATGTACGAAGGCGGCATTTCGGGGAGGGAGGCGATTCTCCCTTATATACGCTGCTGCTCCGGAAGCCTCCTGTCGGAGGACCGACTCCTGGGAATACCCACTCTTTGAATCCCTCCGGATCATCCGAGAGAGGTCTATATCAGCAGAGAGCTCTTGGGTGGAGCGGTGGGCTGCGACTCATAGAGACGCGGATGATCACGTCGAGTCTGAGCCCTTGTTGACATCACGAGGTTGGCTCCCCTTTTAGAACTTCAACCGGAGAAGGTAAGCATCGATTTTGGGAGATCGCTCATCGCGATCGAGCTCGGTGGAGGTACTAACCTATGTGCGAGCGTTCCTCGCAAGAACCGTCTCCTACTCGAGGCTCTGTATGGTGGCTTGAGCGGGTCCTGGTAGTTGATAGCCATCTCCCAGGGAAAGAAACAAACGGGATTAGAGTTCCGCGCACCCAGACAGTAAGGGCCGTCAGGGCTAGGGCATGCAGCGAGAAAGCAGTCAAAACATAATATTTACGAGAGGGTGTTGATGTTTCTCTTGGCAGGCAGACGACGACTGCGCGCGGCAGATTTTGAACACAAGGTCCCCCGGTTCCCCCGACGATTCCTTGCAATGTGAGTCCCTAGTAAGATTGCGATTCAATCCTAATCCTGATAGATGCCGATTATCTCGTTTAGCTCTATATTCGAATCGTACACGAGACTGCTGTCTCTCATCCGACGCTCCGAAACCTCAACAAGCGTAATGCATATCGGAGGCTGGAAGCGTTCCTTGTTCATCGTGATAATGGCCTCAGAGAGTTGTACATCGAGGAATCATTTCTACTCGAGAATTCGAAGTACGCGAGCGAACGGTGCGCCGGATCGATCAAAGTGAACTTTGCCGATCTAGTCCCGAGCGTCTTCGCACAGGGATTCCTAATCGTTGTCGATCTCCCTCTTGATGTGAACCCATGGAGCACCACCTCAGAGCCTATCGCGAATTCCTATTCCTTTTTATTGGATCCTATTCCTTGTCACAAGCCGTCGATGCCTAAATTAGAAATGAGACCATTTCCGCGACGGAGGCTGCCTGTAGGGGTGGTCCGTGACGGCGCATGGTTTCTTATGGTTCGAGCTGGGGCATGACCAGATACTTGAGGGTCTCCACAATATGCTTACTCGTGAATTGAGGATGTGACCATTTGCGACTTATTTCCGGAATCCGTCGAAATCGACGGGATTTTTGGTTTGAAGCTGAAAATCGGATGTTATATAATGCTTCAAGCCTACGTGGCCTTCTGAGAGGAATAATCCAGAGTCCGCCTCGTTTAGGTCTGGGATTCCGCGCTTCCGTTCAGGCGTCATCACGAATCACGACGAGTGGCTGAAGATTTAGCATGAACGCTTGCGATCCGGATATCTTTGCAGGTATCTCAACATATTTTCTCGAGCTCCGACCCGTCAGGAGGAAGTTTGGCTTAATGTCATGCTCAGACACCGCAACAGGGGAACGATGCTTGACTTGAGCGAGCGGGTCAGCCGCCTTGATGGACTCGAGCGATCGGAACAGGCCCCGTCCGAGCCCATTACAAGTCGGGGATTCAATCAAGAAATAACGTAGCCTCGAAGACGAGGACTTGCAACAAAAACTTGGCAGCCCAAGATCTTGTCGCTACTCTATCCAGGCTTTCGCGGCGGATCTAATTCGTAATCTCGATCCCAACATTTTGCTCGACTGAACGGACAGACCATTCCCCTCAAAGGATGTCCGTCTCCGGTGATATGCTAGCTGCCCGTGAAGGAAGAAGGGCGATCGATACGCTTAGGCGATCGCCTGTTAATCGCGTAGTTTCCAGCCCAGTGGTGACCTCGAAAGCGGAGATATCGACAAGTTCCCAGCCCTATAACGGTCTCTTATGTGTAGCATGAGGGTGCCATCTCATGATGGAGATTAATATCATTGGGGGGAGATATGGCACGGGCGCAAGCGGAACGAGCTGAGAGCTCCTCCAGCAGGGGAGGAAACATCAGTGCAGATTCTGATGAAAACTCAGCATGGAGCGGCGGATTCAGGCGGCGACCGTGTGATCTTCTAAGAGCCAATGGGTGTTGGGACCTATCTCTCAAGATTTGCCACGGATGATTTGTCGTAGTGTCAAATACTCTGAGCTTGAGGCTGCAGAAGGCAAGACACGCTTTCGGCTCCATTCCGAAACCTGGCGAACTCTCTCTCCGAACCGCACTATCGCTCTTCAGCATAAAGATAGCCCCAGTCGCCTCCTACGGCATTCAGCTCATCTGGGAGCATCTAGAGCAGACTCATTTTGAGAGATTCGATAAGCTCAAGGCGAGCTATCTAAAGATTATCCTCGGGGTGCATCGTTCATCCAGAAATCGGCTCGTTTATCTCCTGGCGGAAACTCCGCTGTTCACAGAGGAACTCCGAAAACAGTACCGCCTGCCGATGACCGCAACCTTCCGGAAACACCTCGAGACCTGGCAGGAAAAATTCTCCGACATCAACGTGGATTTCCTGAGTACTCCTGCGATGACGAACGACTGCTGGAAACAACAAAAGTTCGGCAACAGGCACCGCCTGACCAGAGGAGCAAGCCATGGTTTTCACTTCCAGATCTGTCGAACATCAAACGCACACACTCCGAACGAGGACTGTTATTGTGAGCTCTGCGGTGCAAGCTGCCCAGAGTATCATTTTTACCATTGTAGAAATCAGAAGAATTTCAAGTGGAACGACGCCTGACGGCGTTTCTAATATATGCATTCTTGCCTTCACACCATTAGATGGTAAATAAAAGCAAATTTTCGATGGAGCGTAACAAAAAAAAATACTCTGAGCTTGTGGAACATGTCAGTCGATATCGTTCCAAATTCTTGTGCTGGAGAACGCGCCGGCCCGTCAAGCTTGGGGCCATGCTAGGACGCGAATCGATCTGTTTGACAATCTGTGTCCGAATGGAGAAGCTGATTTGGGGCACTGCATCGTCGGCTTTTCTGTTGGCCGCAACGCTTCGGGAGAACTTCGGAGTAGGTGAGCCGCCGTCGCCAGAGTTCGCAGCCTCCTTGTATGTTTACGACTCCCTGCTGAGCCTCAAGAGCACCTCCGAGGCTGTTGACTTCGTCGATCGGGCATTAGCTGCCGCTAAGATATCACTGACAAAATGAAAGTCTAACTCTGAGAAGATTAAGCAGCACCTGACCGACACTGAAGTCGATCCAGCGGCTTTGAGGACCGAGGGATCCGATCTTCTCAAGGTTCTTGGCCTGTCTTGGAGCCCGGGTTTATGACGTCTTCCGTTTCTCGCTGACGGCTTCAAGTTAGCGTGTTCGAGGGAAGAACCTTTCAACAAAGCGGGGAGTTCTGAGTGTGGTCGCATCGGTTTACGATCCATTACGATGGCTGTTACCCTAAGTCATCCGAGGCAAGCTCAAGGAAATATGGAGCGGCGATCTCGAGTGGAATCAGGTGGTCTCAGAAGATTTTCGAGAGGAACTGTCGCAATGGATCACCGAGGCGGAGGTTTTCGACGGAATTATCTTTCCTAGACGATATTCCCCGTCCGACAGAAGGCCTGATGGATACCGACTTCATGTATTCGGGGACGCGTCACCCAGAGCGTATGCCTGCGCGGTGTATATCGAGACGCGGTCTCTCTCCCACGTTTGGAGCTGCGCGCCGCACTGATCGCGGTCCGCTTGATAAACTCCCTGGTGGAGCGAATGCGCACTCCGTTCGAGACTATTCATTTCTACACGGACCGCAGGTGGAAGGCGGCGACCTCGAGCTAATTCGCAAGGAGATTCGCAAGGTGGTCGCACCGATAGTGGTGAGTCGGCCCACTTCGACCTCCAAAGGCACAGCTCAGCCGGCCGAGCGATCCGAGTTCTTTCTAACGTGTTGTTGTTCGCGCTCCGGGCACGACGTGCGCCTACCCCGGCAAGAAATATCCTGAGGAAGAAAGCCGAAATCATACTCATCCGCGAAACTCAGCGAGAGTACCTACTTCCAGAACGAAATTTCTTCCAGCCTGGCTGGGAACGCATCGAAACTCAATATATTCGATCTCTTCTTGGACGACGAAGGACTCCTCCGTGCGAAGACCAGACTCATAAAGGGTCCCTTCTATACATTCGAAATGAATGACGAAATGAACCCGATCGTCCTCCCAGGGGAATCCCATCTCGCGCTGCTCCTTATAATTGACGTCCTGCGCATCAATGCTCATTGTGGGGTCGCGAATGTCCTCTCGCAAAAAACGTCGCTTCTGTGTCACCCGCGGTAGAGAAATCATAAAGGCTATCCTGCATCGTTGCATAACCTGTCGCAGACGCCACTCGAGACCAGCGCAGCAAATCGAGGCACCTCTACTCGCATCAAGAGCAAGTTTCGAGGCTCCGTTCAACACCCGTGGCCTGGATTTTTCGGACCCTTTTACGTGAGAAATCGTCAAGGCTCTCTTAAGGTGTACGTCGCCGTATTCACGTGTGCCGCGATCCGCGCTGTCCACCTCGAGCTCGTAAAATCTCAATCAAACGCTTCCTCGCTGCACGGCCGGCGTGCAGGCGGATAATCTCGGACAAGGGGGCCTTCTACGTTTTTTCGCCGCTACCGACATAGAACACCTTTCTCAACTCCGTGAAAAATCATCCCGAGGTCCGTGAGTTCCTGGCCCGACGCTCCATAGACTGGAACTCCACCTGTCCCCGATCCCCGTGGCAAGGGGGTTCTCCGAAAGGGCGGTCGGTCTGTTAAAATCCGCTCTCATCAAGACATCGGGCCGCAGTCTTGTCGGGTCTGAGGAGTTTCGGACCATTTTGTGCGAAATGGCTGGTGTGATCAACGAACGCCCGTTGACTCATGTTTCCTCCGGTGTTGGCGCGCCAACTGCCATCAACCCCGCACATTTCATGCGGGGTGGCCCGCAGTATCCGCAAGTCGCCCCGTTGCTGCCAATAGATCAGATGCGCAGTGATGAACTGATAAGCCCTGGTGACCTGCGAAGGGACCTTGCCAGTCGTTCGACCTATTCAAAAAAAACTCTCGGTTCCTGTGTGATAAGCCTTAATTAATCCACATCCCATCGACCTGATGTACTTAACTTGTGATTTTAGTCGATGATTGCCCGCAACTACGAAGACTAATATGCCGGTCTGAGAATCGTAATATGTAATTTCACCTCATTGCTATGACTCGTCACTCAGGTACTCGATGCCCGATCATATGGATTGTAAATACTGTAACTTAACTTCAGACCTGGGGAACGCTGACTGTGAGCGTTTCGGGGTTGGGTGTCAAATACTATAAGCCTGTGGAACATGTCAGTCGATATCGTTCCGAATTCTCGCGCTGGGGAAGCACCCCCTTACTCTCTCAGGTTGAAGAGATCGTGTGTACAGGTGCCAAAAAGGAAGAGAGCCACACGGTGGCCCGAGTGATGACGCATAATCCAGTCTTTCTCCTGTTATCGATTCATTCCGGAAGTACCCAAACTAGGTCGTCGTCAGTACTCCACGGCGTCTATGATAGCTCGAGATTTACGCTATACTCTGAGAGGAAAACGATAATCCAGTTTTCGAATCCTGAAATAAGTCCTCACTGTCTTAAATATCGCATCGCTTTGGTCAACTGAGAATCGAGACTCTCCGATGCTGCGCATCCCCAGAAAACTCCGGACCTGAATCAGAAAACTCCGACTGGGCGAGAAAAGCAATTTTTAGCATCAAAATGACTCGAGAAATCTGCGCAACAGAAAAGCGGCCCGTTAAGCTTGGGCCATGCTAGGACGCGCATCGATTTGATTGACAAGTTTGGTTGGACATCGATTATGATTTGGTTTTATGCCAGTCGTGTTATTCGGCAGACGTTTTTTTTCGTCCAAGATATCTTCCCTGATTGATTCCTCACACAATGGTGCTCTGTTTTGGAATTCTGCGTCACCTGTCCACCGACTCGTTTTGTTGAGCCCATTCTCGAAGGTTTGTTTGCTCGTCGTCTAATGGGAGGCCTGCTCGAGATTCAAAGCCCAAAAATGATGGGAGACGTAGAAGACTTTTCGTTCTAGAATCTCCGGTGGCGAGGTGTTATGATGACAAATGCGGGTCAGCATTCCTCTCGGGGAGAGCTCGGAAAATCTCACAGTCGAGAGCGTAGATCATCTCGGGCGAAGAAATCCGGAGACTCTCTCGGCGATCCAATAAAACCGGCGTAAGTTTGGTTTCAGATCCCTGGAAGCCTTCAAGCGCTCCTGACCGATTGTCGCGGCGGGCAAGTAGAGCATAATAATCACACTAGGAATCATACTACGCGTAAATATCGAACGGCTTGCTGCCCATCTCCGGATTTTCCAAATCAGTCAGAGTGAGCCTCCGCGTTTCCTTTCTTTTGAGTCGGTGTTGCACGCTTGATCGACCGCCAGCGGAAGCTGCCGCTTATTCATAGCGGTCTTGCTCCAACACTGGTGACTTGTTTATGCAAAAGTATTCAACGACCACCTGGAAGAAGGGAAGTCGCCGTAAGAGGGCTGGGCGACGGATAGAGAACGACCTTGGATGGCGGAGATCGCCCGAATGATGGAAAGATTCCGGCCCAGTGAACTCAAATAATCGCTCTCTCCGGACGCTCTCTTTCATCCCTGATCCTGGCCTTCTGGATGTTGGAAGAGCTCTACCATGGATCGAAATGTTCCTGAATGGAAGCTGACTAGTCGGAGGGAGATCGAGTTTTTTTTGAGAGTGGATGTTTGCGCTCCCAAAATCAGTCGAGGCTACCGAAGGGTGCCAGCGCCCGAGCAGGCGTTTGTCACGGAACCTGAAGTCCAGCTCATCTTCAGTCATACAGCCTTATCATTTTGATTCTGATTGTGAGTGCAGCCACGGAAGGTCAATGATCGGGGAAGTCAGACACCGAAAGCTTGGTTCCTCGGCCAGCGCTCCCCCAATCGAATGAAACTTGTCGGTCTCGATTGGCATTCCTGTTCAACTCATTCGTCGCCGGTACGCGATGCAGATCGAAGCGAGAGTCGAGGAATGCAGGAGAGCGACTGCAGGTACAGTCAGATGAGCGAAAGCGTACGATCTCTTTGGGACACGTAGGTGCCGATTGCTCAGAGCGTCGACAGCTGGAGTTCTTGGTCAGCTTCGGAAACTCACTGGTGGAACCGTTTCAATTACAACCTATGGTCCTCGACCTACGACGAGTGTACGAAATTCGGGCTCCTCTTCTTTGAAAGTTTGTACATAGGTGGGGCTGAGTCGATCCGCATATCACTTGCAGATTTGCGTCCACCGTCGTGGAAGGTCGCTAGTTTGGTCGCTTGGAGCCTGCATACTCCTACGGAACTCGGAAATGCATTCCATACCTTGCCTCTCCTCCTCTGCAACATATTACCATTGGCTCCACTCGTAAGAGAATCGTATATGACACGAAGCCGCGTAAAGGAGGAAGTTTCGTATTTCCGAGTTTCCTCTTATAAGCTCTGCTCACTTGGAATCCCTCGTCCACTAACGAATGTTACGGTCGAAACCCTTTCTGGCTGACCAGGCCTCGCCCGACCTCCACTGTAGAAATGGAGTCGTCGAGGAATGACGAAGAGCAAGAAAGTAAGCCGGAGGATATCTCCGACGATCGGAGAAAGTTATCCGGGCCCCGATGTCAAGCTTCCATCGCCCTTTATATTCGCTTCTGACTGAATTCTTTTTTCGTCCCAAGCTCCTGGAGTACCGTCCTCGCGAGCTCCGAGGGTTCACTTCTCGCCTAACACTGGTCGGGTACGGCTTCATAAGTAGAGAGCATCATTCTCCGGGCGATTTTCTCAGGACATGGATGTCTTTCACAAAATCAAGTCGAATAATTTCTCATCTATTCGAAATACGGCTCCAGTTGAGCCGTCCGGATCACGACGTAGCGAGCATGAACAGCAAGCAGCAGTGAAGAATGACAGCAGCTGGTGCATTCACGTCTATAATTTTGTATATCATCTCATGGCCAGGCTCGGGAAAGAGACCGGGACCACGGATGGGAATACTGGGAATATGTCGCTCAAATGACTTCAACTAACTCATCTAGCATTACGGCGATTAGTGTCGAAAACCCAAAGTCCCGCTGCAGCGGAGGCGCTCGGTGATCTCGTCGTGTTTCGAAGTAGGTACTCCCAGCATACCTTGTTCCGCTGAAAGGAAACCAGCAGCCCAAAGCGCAGCACCTCCCAACGGTCGTTCGTCCTATGGTGTTTGTTGAGTGCACACTCAACGCGTTCTTCTCCAATCGAAGTCGTTTCTTTAACGTGAGATAAATAGCGTAGAAAAATAAGGAGATCAGCGCTCGCCGATCGTTGTCGTTGCATGAGTAGGACCTGCTTTCAGCGGTGTCGACGATGACCACCACCGCCACCCGCCACCTTTTTGACGGTTGCAGTGGTCGTCGAACACGGTCGATGCCGAAGTAGCATCGAAGTCAGTACGAAGCGAAGGATGTACAACGGCGAGTGAGATGGCTGGCAGGCGGGCTGGCCGGCCGGACAGCCGGCCGTCCAGAAAGCACGGCCCTCAGCGTTGAAGAAGTCGTCTCGGCCATCTATCGGCGACGAAGTAACCCTTTCCCGAATTTTCGATGTTATTCTTAAACGGCACTAATTCTTAGATCGGCGCCGGTCTTCACTCGCAGTGGCGAATCCTCGCCGAACGGGTTGTTCGATCGCGCGCCACACTCATACACAAACACGCACACAACTCAGCAAGCATCGGAATATCTTTTCTATCCTATTCCAAGGAGACAAACTCCGTATGCCGGACCGTACACCGCTCCGCTGGCACCGGATGGACTTCAGCTTCCGAATCAAGTGTTGAACGCTGTGTTGTTGAACATCGGGTTCAGGATCGATCGAGTTTATTAATCGACTTGGTTAATCAGTGGTTACGTGATTGGACGATCTGGACACTACTTCTCAGCGTGGGAATGTCCGTTGCTACAACGGATAAACAATCACTGTAACGGTACGTAGGGGAAGAAGTCTGTCGAGAGCTCACTCACTCAGGGTCCGAGTATCATTAAATGGTATACCGAGCGTGACAGCCTGGTGAGGACACGGCTGATGGGACAATTTTCTGAAGGATTGACAGCGCGCACGGCGGTCAACGAATCTATCCCTGTCGCGAGTCCGAACATTGGCCGTTTAGAGTTGAGACTTTGCACGTCACGAGCACGTGTCTCGCACTAAGCGAGTGACTGATATAGGCACATTGACGTGACAGCGGGAAGTCGTGTAAGTTCTCTCGAATTCGAGCCCAGCTCGTTCTAAGTTGTTGTTGTTGGGGGAGGTCGTGAACTTCAGAGTGGTAGAAGAAGACTGGGAAGGAATCTCACACTCTGGGACAAGTCCGGTATGGGATGTGGATCATATCTCCCCTCAGAGGAGAAAGGAGTTCTGTCAAGCTCTTGTTTATGATCCGATTAGAGAATTTCACTCGAAACCTCGGTTCCCACGTGGAAATTCCAAATCTGGAGTTGGCAAGACTCCACGAGCCCGAAAAGCGTTCCCTCTGGGAGCTCGGATACCTCCGGCGGAGAAGTAGACAGCAGACTCATATCCTCATACCCCCTTCTGGCACAGAGCTCTCGAGCGGGCACCAAACTCAGTGTGCCGTAGTTTCTGCGCTGTGGAATTTTTCGGTCAAGACGCTGGGTGAATGATTATAACCCGATTGGTCCCTGGTCTCGGCCCTGCACGGCTCTGAGACTAATCCCAGACTCGGGGGTCCTTACGATGATCGACAGAAGAAAATCAAAACCTCGATGGGAGTCTTCCCGAGCTCGCGAGATCAGCTGGACACCACTTGAGTCGATGATACAAGGAAACTTGGATTTTCGAGCCCGATCCGGGCGCAAGTGACCGTGAGAATCAGAGCGCCGAACAGTGCGTTCGGCTACCGGATTGTACGTGGCTTAGAATATTCGGTATAGAGTTTCAGCCAAGACTCCATAAATCTCCCGGAGTGCCTTCGGAGAAATTAAAGCCTTCTCTAGCTTCTTCCATCCATAGGTCCGATAACCCGGATCAAGTTGCAGAATTCACGGTCGATCCTTTTCAAAATTCTTCTCCATCGGATCACCCATGTCCCTCCCATCTCACTCGGTTCTAGTCAGGGAAACAGAGATTTCCACCCCCTGTTGCCGACGCCTACCACGCGGGAATCGTGTCCTTACTTTCGAGATAGGTGTTTGGCGAAACTTGAGACTCTGCTCAGAATCGAGGAATTCGATGTCGACAAGAAAACATCGGGTGGGCTCGCTAAGAGCAGATGCTTGTGGCGTTCCATGGTCGACTCTGAAATTCTGGACTCGGCATTGCCCAGCCTCTTGTAATGAGTGCCAGCCCGATCGTCGTCGGAACGATATTGCCGAAGAGAATTCATTTTCGCTCAGTAACCCAGTATTCGCAAGTCGGATATGCCACGGATGACGCTTTCTGGTCAGATTTCTTTCTTGCTCGCGGACAGTCCGGGCTACAACACGAATATCGCGGAGTGTTCGCCGCAGTTTTCGCATGTCGATACCGGCTCGGTGCCGTGGCTCGATGAAAACATTTTTTGAAAATTTCGGATCGCTCGAAAGCCGAATGTTCAAAGGACTCGGAGAGGTTTCCTAGAAATCCACCGCTCTCGGAATCTCAGAGACGAACGAAAGCCCAGTGTTCTCGAGAGCATTCCCCCTCCCCGTGATTCTGAGTTTTCCGGAGGTTTTCCTGATTCTAAGGAGAGGGAAAATATTCTCAGAATCATTCGCAGTAATCTCGGATTGATCCTATCGGACTTCCATGCGTTCGAAGCATCGTGGTTTTTCTCCGGTGACTTCAGGAATCTTCTCGGGCTGAAATTCGAATTGATCGGCTAACGAATGGAATGTGCTCTTTCCAGGGACTGTCTGGTGGAAAATTGTCGCCATGATGGATCTGGCCGGAGCAACGGACCTCAGCATGAACGGAGCTTCTCCGCGGCCAAATCACGTCCAGCACGGCGGGCACCCCTACCGCCCTCTCGATGAGATGGGGCATGAGCAGAAAACTCGCTTGCCCAACTGGACGGAGGAAGAAAAAAATGTGCTCATCGTCGAGGTTCGAAGACGAGCCGCCGTGCTTACAACTCCTCGTGCCAAAGGAATGTCGCACTTGAAGGAAAAAGCTTGGGAAGAGATCACGCAGGCGGTCAACGCCGTCCAGGCACCCGGGAGTCAGCTGAGAAACGCTCAGACCTGTCGCAAGAAATGGGAGAACCTCAAGCTGTATGCGAAAAAAGCTCAAAAAGAAGGAAGGAGTGAGTACTGATTCCTGATCTAGCTTCTCTTGGAAATGGGCGCTCGTTGGCAATAATTGTCCTCCACCCTCTCAGGAGACTTCGGAGCGCAGGGGAGGAGGCGGATGCGATACACACCCAGGGGTATAGATCCCGATATACTCACGCGGAGCATCCTATTATTATATTCTCGCTCAGACGCAGCGACCTTACATCGAGGCGGAGGAATTCTAAGCGGAATATGTCGTTACCCCGAACTCGAGCGACGACTCAGTTTCGTTTCGCCTCACAAATCGCGCGGGGGTTCCCGGTCGCATCTCAGATTTTGAGTGTAACTCTTGGAGAACGAAGCTGTCCTTGCAATGGGTCATTTCTTTTTGTGTTGAGATACTTCTGCGAGGTATCACCTCTCAGGCTTGATCGGAGGGAACCGTCTCTCCGACTTTCGGCTAGCGGATGTCAGATCGAGTGAATTTTCTGTATCGAGCACCCTCGAAAATCTGCGCCGTTCAGTAAATGATTTTGTACTCGGTAGCAGGAGAAGTCTTCCGAGGAGTGACGGAAGAGCGAGTTCTTCCTCCTTGATAGAATTCATGCACCGTAGTGAGCAGGAAGAAGGGAAAAACACGGAGCAGACTCCCGATGCCTTAAGAACTCAGTTCCACAGAACGCGCGATAAGGAATCGTCCGCTTGGAAACGTTCGAAGAGCGAAGATTTTCCTCCGAAGTGACCGCTGACGCACCCAGTGACTTCATCGCAGCGGCATGAAGACCAGCGGCATCATCCGTTTAAGGGTTTTCGTTCGTCACCTACTTCGGCCGTTTCGACGAGCATGGTTATTCCGCGCGAGAATTCCAACGAGGGGGTTGGACGGATACAATGGAATACACATGCTGCCTGACTCGATGAGCGGAAGGCGTGGCAGCTGCTTGACCGTCTGCCTCCCGTGCTGCTTCAGTCGAAGCTCGCTCGCTCCTTCGCCTCATGCATTTTCCACCGTCGGCGGCGCTTAATGAGAAATCGCCGAAACGATCCAGGCTAGCCCGGTCGGCGAAAATTGAACTCCCTCGGGGATGACTCCGAGCGGACGTTGGCGTTTCCAGATGCTCATCGCAGCGTCAAGCTCAAACTCGGCGCTTTCCTCGTTTCTCGTATTGGAGAGTCTGACGCTCGTTCCCAATGACGAGCGATGATCGCTCATCTTGTATTTCGGGGACTAGGAGTATCGAACAGGTGTCCGCGACGGCTTCACGAAATTTGGCGAGCTTGAGAATATTCCTCCCGTCGCGTCCTCGGACTTCGGCAGAAGCGCGAAGAGAACTCGTTCACGGATAACGAGATCAGCCTAAGCAGAAACGAAAGCGATGCGATCGGCGGTCTGAGAAATTCCACAGAACACTTACGTGCGTACGTATCTTCGGATAGCGATATGAAGACGATACCAGGCGGTCGCGGCGTTGCCGATGATGATGAGAGCCAAAGTAGCGGATTTCCCAGGAGAGCTGTTGTGTTTTCGAGCATTGGAAGAATCCTTTTCGTGCAGCGAGAATTAATCCGAACCGGTTACGTCGTCGCTACGGCTGAGGTCTGACTTGGAAGTCATCAACCCCTTGACGGAAGCAGCAGCCACGGCGGTGGCGCGTCTCCGAAAGCCGGGTATCCAACGACGTCATGCTAAGTATTTGGTCGTACGGGTTGAACCACATCGACTTTCTCTGACGATCCAGCGAGCCGAGCTGATTGGCTTCGGTCGTACGTACCGACTCTTCTTTTCGCTGGCGCGGATAGAGACGCTCCGAGTATATCCGGCGGATCTGGGCAGAACCCTGGCCGCAAGCTGCAATGCGGACTGGGGCTCGCGAAAGCAGCGCCTGAGCTCCTCGGTCTGTGACATCCGGACGGCGTCTTGATGGAAGCTCGTCGCTTATTCGGGTCCTTATGCGGAGCGCCTTTGATCGCCCTCCTTTTGAGGTTGCAGGGTGCTATTCGTTGGGCTCCCCGAGAGAGGACGGAATCGATGAATCAAGCTTCCTCTGTCTCGTTCCATGTCGGGAAGCCGAATCATCATCAGTCCCCCTATGCTGGGAAGGTCGTCGATGACCGTTCCTCCATTCCTATAGCTATTTCCTCATCGCAAACCGTCCAGTCCGCCCTAATCTGAAATATGTTTGGCGCAACGCTGACTCGAGACTCAAAAGTCAGGACAACTGATCTTCGGTCTGATTCTCTCGAGTTTTTGAAAGGGTCAGCATCGAACAATCTGTTTCCGTGCCGTCGACGCAATTCATCCATTCACTTCATCCCAGATCGGAATCTAGGATGTGGGACTCGATTGCCCGATCCAAAATCATACGAGCGTGCAGCTTCAACCCAGCGATCCGATGTTTCAATCCCGAAAGCCTCCGTATAGAAAACTAGGGGAAGATGTAGGAGCCTGGCATGAACTGACGAGCGCTGATGAGTCACGATCTGATCGATTAAGATGATTCGGGGAAGAGTGTGTTTGCCCGCATGACGTTGAGATGCTAGACTTTCTGACGACTACAATCAGAACTTCCCACTCGGGCTGCTTGAGTCACCGCATTGAGCAGCAGAAGAGGCGAGGAACAAAATAGTCAGGTCTTCCATGGAATCGAAGGGAAGCGCAATCTCATTCGAAGCTTGTCCCCACCAAACGCGCATCCACCACTCTAAGTATGTATTTATATGCGCAGGTTTTGAAGAGACCGATAGATAGATAGACAGACAGACCGACCGACAAAGACAAACTTGTGAATACTAGAGATGTGTCCGAATATTGTTTTCGTCCGCTTGACGGGCTGTGAGTGACGGGCAGACGGCTCCGGACACCCTTTGTTGGGCGAGCAATCGATCGAGACAGAAAAATCGAGGTAATTCCTCGAGAAAAGAAAGAAAATCGTGCCGGTCCTGACCATTGAGTGTCCGCCAAGTCCGAAATAGAAATTCCGAAGCCCAAACATTCGCTCGTCTTGACACAAACGGGGCTCCACCGGAACCGTCGTCATTTGAATAACGGCTGCCGAGGTCCAAGGAGTTTTTTGTCTGGGGAGTCTGTCAAGAATCTCGCTTTGCGCCGAGGGCCGCCTGGCTCAGGACCGGATGCGACGAGCATGGCGAAGTTGGATGATAGAGAGAGATGACAGAGGAGCACTTCTTATGGTACCCATGTTACAAGCGAATTTCATGCTGAATTCGATTCATGAATCATCAGAGGAGGAAGGGTTCGAACTGAATTTATCGTTTTCAACGGATCGGAGGACAGCTCAATTAGAAAAAAAAGAGAGATATGGGACTGATAACCGGAAGCCGACCCTGGCGCGCGGAATTTACGAGTTCGACTGCGATCGATCCTTGCCGCCAATTGGATCCAACATTACCATCCCTTGACCCGGAGACGGACCTACGCCGATTCCATGAATTCTCTCAATCATTATCCCGAGGAAGGCTCTGTTCGATCAGGACATTTCGGCAGCGAAAATCTGAGGCAGAGGGAACTCGGCGGAAACCGAGCTCGATAGGTTCCTCTTGGAAATCATCAGAATACCAAGGTCGACTCTCTGATTCCCTCCGAAATCTCCGGAAACTATTCCTCAGGGTCCATCAAAATCGAATCAGAAATCGGTTGAGGGAACCCAGTAGCTGCCTCAGCGCGCGAACGGTTGTCGAGCTTCGGCCGGCAAGTTCCGAGAGCAGCGCGTCTCTCAGCAGCGGCAATGGATAACTATTCATTCGTCCGACTTGATCGAGTGCGCTGCAAACGCCCGTAGCTGTTAAGTATCCAGAGAGTATGCGTGAAGTTGCAACATTCCAAAGCGCTTTCTTCCCCGTTTTCTTGAGCTTTCCTAGATTATGCTAGATAGGTGCTAGGATAAGAGACTCCCCTTAGTTCAGGAAGAGCTCGAATTCCGTCAACCGCCGAAGTGGAGAAAAGCTCGGCGATGCATAAGCAAACTTCTCCAAGCATGTGCTCGGTCCACTCTTATCCTCTTCCCGTGCTATGAGAGGAGCCGAGCACCGCGCCTTCATCCATTCATACAAAGACAAACTTGGAAGCCAAAGATGGAGGGTATCCGAAACAGATCGCGAAAGTCGAAGGAAATGGACCTCCTTGTTGTTTCACATGAAATGAAGTTCGGACTGAAGTCCCAGATCAATCCACTTTTATTCTTGGGAACGATTCGTAACTCTGGCGATAGAAAGCAGGCAACTTCTGGAGCTTTTTTTTATCCACATCGATTGCTCCTGCTCTCAAAATGCGAAACTTCGATAAATATTTCCCTCTCCCTGTGCAGATGAATCTCTCCGGTCATGAATTTATGAGCGGCAGAGACGATTCGATATTCAAATATCTGGGGGCGAAAATCAAGGCGTGAGACCTCTCAAATCAGAAATCGCTGTTTCGCCGTCGACTCAGCTAAGCCCGTTGTTCTTGTCGAAGTGTGCAAATTCTTGAGTGCGTACAAGCATCGCGATGACCGCGTGAAAGATATCACTTGGGAATGGCGTATGAGGAAACAGAGGGATTTTAGATAATCATCGCAATGAGGAAAGGTGTTTTAGGCAATGCCTTCGCCACCGCGAATTTCTAGAGGAAATCGTGAATGACGGCGTTCGGGAGGGTATGATAGAATAACACATCCGATGCTGCAAGAGGGCTTTTATCAACATCATGCGTATCTACGAGGAAAGTCTATAACTGAGAACCCATCTTCGACCTCGAAATCATTCGGCCACGATTCTGGAAGTCTGTTTCCATCGACCCCTCATTCGCTCACCAGAGTCTCCATTATCGCGAGCCCCGCGACCGCCGCCTCTACCATCGGGATGAGCCAGGTCGTAAATGTTTGCATTTCCTACATCGGTGTTATGAGCATCGCGTCGATGCTCCAGTCTCAATCTGCAAGTAGGGCTCCCTGATTCCTCTCCTGTCATTTTCCATACTTCGAATCTCGAACTCGATACGTTCGATACGTTTACTTTCTGAATCCTTTCTCCCGGTAGACTTCACCCTTGCGGACTTGGTTCCGCTCTCGATCAGACATCGCCTCGGAATGGGTGCGACGGGTAAATTCGCAGCTTAGTCGAGGAAGGTTCACATCATTCGACAACGCTTGAACGGGACTTGCAGTCAGCTCGAGCCCTTCGGGAGTTCATTCAGAGATGGGACTCCATTACGAGATCTGATCCCACGGAGGAAAATATGCGGATATCGTCTTCTCATCCGCGAGAGATCTCGGCTCAAATTTTCATACCTTCAGCACCACGAAGAGTTCTCGACTGACGCCCCTTTCATTCACAGATGACGTCACACTCTCGACAGTCTCTCAGCTCATCGGCAGCGACATGGATCTCAAAGTGTTACAAGCCACCCTGCAAGCCGTGCAGGGCACGTCGCCGTCACCGTCCCCAGGACCGATGGAAGGAGGTCCTGAGCCATTGGGTGCCATTTTCTCCGTCCTGTGAGTGCAGTTTACCTCAATTTTGAAACGGCTTACGCTTTGCTCATCTCTGACTCGTTTTCCTCGAGTTCTGGGGAACGGGCTCAGAGGGAGAACATTCAGGGAATCCGCTCTGCTATTTCTATCGATCGGCTCCAATGTTCGCGAGTATGATCGTTGTCGAATATCTAGGATTAGGAGGAAATCGCAGTTCGAATAAGCGATTTAGCCGGAAAGTCTCCCGATCCCTTGGAGGAAAACCATACTGGAGAGGGAGAGCTTTCCAAAGACGGCATCGCAGTCGCCGTGAACGACCATTTAGCTCCTCACGAATCCATGAATAATTATTGCATGAGAATGCGAACTAAACAAATAGTACAAACGAAGGAGAGAATTGGCTAGATATATGTGGAACAACAAATCATCGCAGGGTTTGGAATCGCGGTCGCGACTGTTACTTTTCCCTCCAGTCCAAGAAAAATCGAAGCCTTTCCTCGCTGAACTGGAGATTAGTTAAGACGTCGACGTTTCGATGCGTGCGAAAGACAAAAACTACTTGACCAGCGGCGACACGAACCGAAAACCTGTTTCCAAGAGCTTCAACCTGCGCATATCTGATTCTCGGCAACAAGCTGGTTAGCTATGTAGACCACATGGATTTTGTTTCCTTCCCTGGATCTGACTTCTGGAGATAAGTGGAAAGCGCCCAGAAAAATGTCAGACAGCCCGCGAGGCCACCGCAGTCGATCCAGAGTCAATTTCATCATAAGGAGTGATCCTCCCGAGACTGATGGAAAATTCGGGTCGATGAACTGTACTCCGCGAAAGAAAGTATTGCGATGACTCGCAAACCCAGCGTATCTCCATCGCTATGCGCTGACTCCATGGGTGAGCGAAGGGCAACGTCGATTGCAACGAGCCTGAATCGACCCTTCCAAAAACGACACCTCCCGCAGGGCATCCACCCTGTTCGTTGAGTTTTTTGTCTCCTAGAGTTTGGGCTCCGAGGCGCTCAGAAGCATACTTTGTGTTTGGATCGTTGCGAATTGAGATCTTACGAGGAGATTTCCTGCGACACCGATTAGGGAATCGAGTTAATAAATGAGGGCGGATAAGACGGGGTTCTTGCTAACGTACCAACTAATGAAGTCTCGCACCTATGGGACCTTTCCTAACCCTTAGACCCGATAAAGGGAGAGAAGTTCTTCGTGAAAGGCACCGATGAGAAAATTCCTTGTGCGAGACCTTGGAATCGTCGGTCGCAGCGCGATCTAGAATAGAAATCGGCTCCTTGGTTCTCTGCAGGTAGAACTCCCACGAAAATCGAGCCGACTAGCGCTCATTTTCGATTCGCACCATCGATCAATGGATTAGATCGGACGACCAGCCTTATTATTGAAATTGGTCCTCCTAATCCGATTCGGGGAGGTGGGAAGGGAAATGATTTGGACGTCGGAAATTCCTCTCCGGGATGGGGGAGTTGGATCACTCGAGAACAATGGTTGATCCAGCACGACATCGACGACTACTTCGAGGAACATTCATCCTGAGCTGACGGGGAGAGACATCCCGACGCAGGGGATTACCTTCCATACCGGAGAAGGCAGTTGCTTCGGAAGGGTCGACTCCATCATTTCCGAGGCGAGTTCGAACGCGATTTTTTTCGAACAATTATTGGTTCTTGGCCAAGAATTCTCCGAGGAATCTCGATAGGATCTCGATCACTCTAGGGGCGGACCTCGGAGGAAATTCTGACGGAGCGGCTGAGTGTCGGGACGGATCTTCTCCTTTCCGATCTTCCCGAACGTACAAAGAGAAACAATGCATTGCGTTCTCGCGCGCGCTCACTTAATCTTCTCGCAGGCGGTTGCGCATTCCGCTGACGAAGTCGCTTGTTGGTGAAAGTGACTTCTTCACGACGCACAAGACATTTCCATGTCATCTACATAATAAGACAATCCGAAGTGTGAGATCGTTTGAGAGACCATTATTCTCGCGTGTCTGAACGCCGTGGGAAACGCTACCGTACGGATTCCCGTTCACCGCGGGATGCACTCGTTTCCTTTCAATTTTTCCGACTTCGGCAATAATTCGGATGAGTTCGGAGTTTAGAACTCCTGTGCCGACGCCCAGCCTCTCTTGCCTCACCTATGTCTCATTTTTATCCCACCTTCATACACTTGACTCGAAAATTTGAACTCCGTTCGGATCGCGGTTTGATGCAGAACGCGCCGTTCGGATAATTTTTCGGGGAGGAGCCAACCTGATAAGAACGAAGCTCGTCACAGAGAGCGGCTTTCACTCACTCAAAGAACTTGGAATGCTTCACCTTCGATGGATGACATTTCCAGACTTATCGCTGCAATTAGAATGCGGAGAAATGCCAAGACGCCGTCAAGTTTAGAAGAGACGCTCCCGAGCAACAACCCGATTTTTTTTCCTCGACTCCTCTTTCTGGTCCGATATTCCGTATGCGAGTGAATAGAATATATTCGAGCGCTACTCCGTAATCCGAGTTCGATCACGCAGCGCGTACGCTCAGCTCGATATTTCGCTTTTTCTGGGAATCACGAGAGAATAACATCTCCAACACTCAGCTGGGCCTTCGTAGGGATAAGTGAAGCGCTCCCAATGGAAAAACCGAGACGCTACATCTGCAGAGCTGTCCTCAGGGGAGACTTCTTTGATCAAGAGCGTGTAGGAGCAGAGGCTGAGGAAAATTTGATCAGTTTCCTGATCAGAACGATTGCTTTCCTGACGAAGATTCTGAGCGGATGAAAACTCGAAATCCTCGATCATCGTGAAGGATGTCCCGAGCTGCATTCCGGCCCGCCGGCGATTCGAAGACCGACAAGGTTTTCCAGAATCGAGCGCTTCCACCCATACTCGATGGGAACGGATGAACGAATATGCGAGCTAGGAGTGATTTTCGTTTGCAGAAACCCCGAAAGGCGCACTCTTGCCCTCATTCGTCCGCTCGAGCGTCTGTTTCGCCTTTCGCTCGTGCAGACACTTATCTTTCTTCGACGTCATCCAGCTAGCAATGCTGGGCACGGCCGTTGGTCCGTCGATACATTTTATCGGACCACTGCTGGATTTCTTCCACTTCGGCTGAGGGCAGGCCAAGCAACCACGGCGGCGGCGACGGCGGCGGCAGCAGCAGCAGGCAATGCTCTGACCAAGAGCCATCTTCTGGCAGCTGCGACCGGCGCCGCGGCGGAGTCAGCGATGGCATGTTCTCTACAAAACGCTCTGAGCCCAGAAAAATTCCACGAGACTTTTGTCGCCCTGTGTTCTCGTTCGATCGTCCGATGGTACTCGCCTGTCCGCCGTACTTTCGTCCGTACTGCTCGTCTTACAGTACAACGAAAATATACGTGCGCGTCATATCTCCCTCAGAATATGATATCACGATGCACAGCGATGAGGACCGCAAGGTGCCATCCGGCAGAAAAAAATTGGGAACACTTCATGCAGACCTCGAGGTTTCCCATTGCTCCGGTCCCTCAATCCCGAAGCTCTTGATCAACTATCTCTCTTGGGGCTCTCGATCCTTCGTCCTCCGCAGGATGAGGAGCGAGGAATCCCCGAGAAGAGGAATTCGACACCCTCAAGCTCGAACTATGTCGAAGATGTATACGCACTACGCTACGGCGCGACGCCCGTATTCGTTCGGGCATCTCACTCAGATGAGCGTTCGGCTCTCCGCATGACTCCCTGGATTTCCGATCGCTTGGCATGCTGAACGGCTAGCGCTTTGCTCGATGTTGCCGATGAAGGTCCCTACAACCCAAAAGCAACTTCACGTCCAGAATACTCGTTCACTCACTCACTAGCTGGTGTTCCTTCTGCGACGGCGGCGGCGACGACGACTTCGCCTCTCAGCCAGTGCATTGAACCTGATTCGATAGATTTTTCCGCTGCGAGCTAAGATTAACGTCTTCTTGCAGCGTTCATGAATGTTTTCAACGAGAATGCTGCTATGCTCGCCGAATCGATCGGTCGTTCCTTCAGCTTGTATCTTGCCTTTCTAATATTCGCGGACGCCGCTGCTAGAAAATCGCCTGATGCAAGAGCGTTCGCCTTCGAGGGAACTTCATCAATCTATCCGATGGCCATCTATCTCGCCTTTTATCCATAGCGCTGCTATCGGGGAGATATATGTATTTGCATATGCTCGGAGATATATATGTTCGTGTTCCTCCCGATGGACTAGTGTGTTCGACGACTTGAGCGTCTTCGCGAATTCCTCGGCGTTTGGACGAGCACGTCCTTTCTACGAAGATTACGTCCACTTGAATTATTGCATCAAATTGCTAAGCGTTACGCCGCTCGTGTTCCCATGAGCGGCGTTCTAGTTCGATCCCACCAGCAGCGGCCATGAGCGGGAACGATCGACGTAAACAATCGGCTTCATCTGCAGGGACGAAGAGCGACTCGAATATTGTGTATGCCACTGCAAGTTGTGGAAATTATCTTCTCCAGATAATTATGGCCGGTCATAACTCCGAGCACGATGATTCCGAGGCGAGATCATGCCGTCTTCGCTGATGTAATTTGCCTGAAAAATCAGAGATGCGAGTATTGGATCCGGGTTCCAATGATTCTTCCTGGGGAATTGCTTTCCAAGACGACTTCTCCGGGGGATCCTACGTTGATTCCTTTGGGCTTATCGAAGAGCGGGTGACCAGCTCATAGATAAGGCCATGCAAGCCCGCCGCAGCCGTGTCTACTACGGCACACAATCTAGAGACCACTGACCTTCATTGACACGTGGTGTCATTACCCAGAGCGAAAGATGGCGTGGGAATCTGAGTGAGCGGTGTCTATCTTCCAGAGTGGAACTTCCAAACCTGGAATCATCGCGGAATGTGGTTCGAAATTCCGAAGAAATTTAAAGCTTCGGCCCGTCAGTCAAAACCGTCCGCGGCGACGTGGGTGCCTCGGACGGCGATGCCGAATCGATGTGCTATATGATCGATAACATTCGCTGCACCAGCTCGCGCTAAAAGTCCTAAATTGCTTCGCTCACCAAGAAGGATCACTTATTAGACCTCTCTCCATGGGAACAATCTCGGCCCCTGTCCTCCTTGGGAGGAGAACCATTCACTCTCTCCGGAGCATGGAACATGATGCTTTATTTCGGGGACAGAAAAATCGATCCATCCATTTTCGATTCATGCGATTCATGCGATCCGTTCATTCCTTCATCGAATCGATCAGTCACCGAACCGATCTCACGGGAGTCCGTCCGTTCTACGATCAAGATGATCCCGGTGGTCAGGTTTCGAATGCATCAATCCTCTGATTCAGCTCAAAAGGTTTTCGAAGACTTGTTCGCGTTGCTTCACGATTAGGAGAATCGCACAAGTAATTCTCGTTACACCCGTTTATCCACGAGCAGAATCGCGCCGGCCGTTATTCTCTTATCCATCCGCAAATCCATGTTGCGCGATTCTCATTATCCGGTCAAGTCTCCTACATGAAATGTTTCCTTTTTTCCCTTTTTCTCGTCTCTCTCATCTGCAGCGGTCCGATATTTGGGTTAATGCCGACGAACGATGCCTTGTTGGACACATGGCCGATGCGAGACTACTTTCAAAGCCAACCGGTTCTAAGTTTCGATGTCCATCCAGCGCAGTGAAGGGTTGCGAAGACGCTGTTAAACGGTCGCCCAGTCCAACCAAAACAGCGAGGGAGCAAGCCGGTCATACGGCTAGGAATCTCGCAGCACGACAAGACGCAACGTATTTTTTTCTCGTTAGGCCATTTCCTTCAATCGAATGCCTGGAGGCGATTTATTCGAAGGAGAGCTCGAGGATACTACCGAAATCATCTAGTCTCATGCATTGTATCGTCCACTAAAGGGTCAATTCACTCATTACCACCCGAGTGTGGTCAGGAATTATCCCTCTCTGATGATGATATGTCATTCGCGAGAAAATATTGCTCAGTCTGTGATGGAGCCGATTGGAGGGCAGGAGTCAACCGGGTCCTGGGGTTAAAAGCATGCATGCCGACTCTCAAAGTTTTCCGTTTCAGTGGAGAAAGAGAATGACGAGAAACGGGAAGATTTGCACCGTTTGGCGGTGCGGTCGCTTGATTGAATTTGCGAAGGGAGCCGAAGGGCCTTATCGATCTGATTCATTCTCAGTGAGCAGTATCACCCGAAAATCGTGGGTTCCGAGCTTGACAATCCCGCATCTTAGAGAAAATCTCTCCGTAAGAGCCGTATTCCGCCCGCAAGCTCAAACGAGCCTCTTCCTCATTTTCTACTCACTTGATAGGTCGGGATCTTTCGGCACTGTCGCACGTAAGGTCGGTCCGTAAGGAGGCGATCGAACTTTGGAGCTCGAAGAACGGTTTCTGCCTCAAGAACACGGGGGATCGAAGAGCTTCGAGTTCTCGCTCGCGCCGCGGAACCGATGATTTTCCCGACACAGGCTTCGATCCGTGGCGGCTGACTGCCGCTCAGGTGAGCGGTCGGGCGACGGCTGACTCCGCTATCGACGAGCAGAACTCAAGTCCCGAGCCAAAGTCGTGAGGGAAACTCTGTCGCCTAGTGACTTACCCATTGGATGGGAAGTGCTCGCCAACAGGAGAAAAAGAGAACCGAAGAAGAAGAACTCCTCTTCTTTTCGGATGAGGCTGACGAGAAGAAAATATCTCGACGCCGACTCACGAAGAACAGCCGCACTTTGTTGTGCAGCTATTGTAGCCCTCAACCCTCCGGAGCTGGACTTCGGCCGTCCGTCTGTATTCGTTTCGATTCGAATTTCTTTCTACTGGTGTGTTTGTGTGGCAAGCGGTCGAACGACGACGACGGCCGACCGTCCAGAGCGGCGTGTTGGTAAGTGTCAAACTTAGCCACGATCCAAGTCCGCATTCGAAGCTCGGCCGTTGCCGTGAAAGATGCTCCTAGCGCTCATGGACTGTGTCGTGTATGTTTCTGTACCCGGAAATTACGAAGTGTCTCATTCGATGGCTATTCTGCGGAAGAATCTTGAATGTGTTCAGCTGATCATACCGTTGACTGACAGGGATCCACTCGATTGAGATGTGATGGGACTCGAGCGATATCTAGGCCCGGAGACCCGTGAGGGCTTCCAGCTCGTCCTCAGAGATCTCTTTTGAAATGCTGTTGACCTGGATCCTACCCCAGGATAGGATTTCTCCGGCGACCTTTTGAATTGTGGCGATGGATGAGTGCATTGTGGATGACTTGAGTCTTACCGATGTCTTCCTCGATTTCCAGGCAGCAACAAGGAATGAACGGGGCGCTGGCTCGGATGTTGGGTATTTCAGGCGCTCCAGCTGTGTCGGAGGCATCCTTGTCCGATTGCTCGAATTCCGTGGAGGACGCTGAAGAGCTCCGAATCAAGTCTGAAGTAGTCGAGGACAATCGAAGACACGGAGCCGCCGATACGCAACGTCAACAGGAGAATCTGCACGGATTCCATGATGGGGTACGAGACCTCCCCTCTTTCCTAATCTGATCTCCCCAAGTTGCCATCCTATGACCCTTGCGTGAGACGAATTCCTTTTCTGAGACCATCTGCTTTTTCCTTCACTCAGATCACCCAGCGGTCATCTCCGCTGCCGCTGCCTCCGGGTGTGAGTTTGGAGCCTGTTCGTAAAATGGCTTCGGCTTCTAACTCGACTCTGGGCCGAATGCCCCAACCGAACAACCATGGAATGAATCCGCAGACTCTCAATGGCTTCCACTATCCCCATCAGCAAAGACCTCAACAGAGAACTTCACAAAGTCCTGGAGCCAGTATCTACTCCAATGGTTAGTGCGGATATCACGAAGCGCTGTCATGTTTGAGATCCTTGCATGCTACCGCACATCGCGTTCTAGACGGATGCGATATGCCGACAAGTATCGGGAATGCAAGTATCGAGACTCGAGCGTTCGAATTTCCATCCAGGTATCTCTCGCACTGCGGGCGTTCGCCATTCGACCACGCCAGTCAGTCGGGTCAATGGCGTGAAACGGCGCCGAGAGGATGATTCTGAAAACGACGATTATTATTTGGAGAAAAGGACCTTTTACAAGGAAATGACGAAACTTTGTGGAACGGTGAGGGACGGCAATGATTCCAAGGCCAATATCCTCGAAACGATAAAAAAAACTCCAAGAGGATCAGGAATCGGAACTCACCGATTTCCCCGGAAACTGATTACAGGTGCAAAACTTGCTGTTGTCAATGAAAGAGACTCAGCAGCTCAAGCAGCAGGTGCTTTTGGAGAAACTTCGCATCATCAGGCTCAAGTCATCTAACCAAGGAGACATGAAGGGTCCCGGCATTCGTCAGGACTTGGATGACGACGAGAACGAGGAAGAAGAAGATGATAATCTCGATAACAAACGAAACGGACTCGATGACCACGACGTGTCCGATCAGGACGCGAAAGACGCTGAGGAACGTGAAACTCCCGACCTCGATGATGAGGAGTGACATATCATTGATTACCTTGTCGAACAAGCGATTGATATCGGTGTTCCGAAGATAAGCATAGGCCCGATAGAGTGACAGGTGGAAATATTTAGACGATGAAGGATAAGGTTATCTGGATGATGATACTTGTGAGACTTGTGTGATACACTCCTTTGTCCTCCAGTTGTGAACGGACGCTCCAGATCGAACATGGGAGTACATGTGACGAGCTTGATTCATATTTAGCACAATAGAAACAGTGCAACTCATTATTCATATACTCAAGCAGCAGGTGAAGTCTATTCTTGCAATTTAGGTAGACGGAGCTTTTCTTTCGTGGACGTATAATTTAATAAGGTGGTCTCTTATCAGAGGAAGACGGGCTGTCTGAACAGCGCTCAAGTAGTCGTTTTGTATTACAATGTGCCATTTTGGTTGATGATCATTTCGATCACGATGGAGACGATACTGGATATTTATTTCAAAACAAGTATTAGACCCGAACATTTAGCATTTTTAGAACTAGCGAATTAGCATGAATGTCCGAATAAAACATATCGCATATGTTGAGGGATGAAAAACAACGTTTTTTCTTCGTTTCGGACCGGGTGGCCTTCGAATTTCTCAACTATTTTTCTGGATGGGCACGGAGTCATTGCCGGGATGCTCGGTGCTCGGAGAAGGTATCTTTGCGAATCTAATTGAGGCGTACGAGTACGCATCCTCCTCCGGGAGCGGAGTTCGAATCTCGTGGTATATCACGAAGAACGAAGCGGAAGTCCTCCGAGGAGGCACGAGGTAGATGGACTGGGAGTTTCGATTTTTCTGATGCTCGTTGAGTATATATTGGAGCATGCCTCGTAAATCGACGAGCTTCGACGATACAACATCAGAGACGTCCTTCTCTTCATTTTCTCTCGAATCGACGAGCTTGGTCCATCCTAAAGCCTCTAATCGTGATCCGGCGTTGCTCCGAATCCTCGGAAATTCCGATGATGCGTTGGGTTTGAAAGTTCTCAAAGGTGAGCCAAGGATTCCACCTGTCCGAGCGAATCTGTAGCGCTGCGCGGCTCGACGGAGCATAAATAGATTGTCATCGCAACGGAAAGTCTCGCAAGCGATCAAAATCAGCCTAGGTACATTCTTCCGCAGGCGTAACTCTCCTCACTCGGGACGCGTCCGAAGTGCCGAGAGCCAATGATCTTTCGACTTTTCTAGTAGTCTTGGGATCGATTGCCGTGATAGTCTTGATCATAATTATTGAAGCAATTCTTATCCTGAAACCTCCGAAGGATCTTCCGCAAAGTAATAATTCCCTCCCGCCAAGCTAGAGACCTTCGCACGGGCAGAGGTTGACATACGAATTTTCATGCGATCGATCTTCTCTTCAAAAGTCTAATCATTCAGCTCACACACCGCATGGCTTCCGGAATGCCTGCACGCCGGATTGTGGTCCGCTCAGAGAGTGTCCGCTCTCAGTTTTACAGTGCAGGTGCAAATACGGCGTACCGGTGATCGGTGACAAATGCGTACTCCAGCCAGGTAGGTTGCTCGGTCCGAAAAAAACTGCGGAACCGGAAGCATGAGCATTGCTTGAAGACGAGGATCCGACAGGATGGGTTTTCGCTCTCTCCCGCAGTACAGCAAACGAAAGCGCAATTCTGCACAAGTGTCCCGTACAGAGAACTCGATCCTGACCAAGACGGTTGCAGATGTATCGCCCAAGAAGGAATCCAGAGGGTCAGGGTTGGCTACTGCGCTAAGGAAGGTGAGCACGGTCTATCGCCAACTCTCCCATCCCGAAAGATTGAGCTCCTCGATTATATTCAGAAAGAACACTTCGGCCAGTCGACTTGCAAGAGCAGCTTTTCATGAATCCCTGACGATATCGCTCCGGACAGACCGACTTCCTCCGAGAGAGACACAGGAAGTCAACCGCTTTCGAAGAATCACAATTTTTTTCGTTTTCACAGAAAAGTTTCCGCAGAGAATGTGCTGGTACGAAGAGGAGTACCGATGTCTCAACAGTGAGTCGAACCTCTAAGTCTTCCCACCGAGGACGCTTTTTGCCCACCGGCGTAGGAGCCGCCGGGCGAGTCTCGTATCTTTATCCAGATAAGAAAATACCCCCGTAATCACAGAAAAGTGAGCTGGTTTCTTTCGAGAAATCCTCCTGTTACTCTTTACAGCTACGTTGTGCGAACTCGGTTTCGAGAAAGCAGTCAATTACCGCGTGGCCCGCGGGATGGAGACTTTTTTGCCCGCCTTTCGTGAGGTGTATTGCGGCGCCTTCTCGCAAGCGGTCGGCAATATTGGTCCGAATCGCGATTTTCTCCAAGCTTTCAACCTCATACGTCTGGTCTCCAACACGAATATGTGTGAGACAAGGGACTTGACCCCGTGCTTCAATGACGTGACGATAGAGAGGGAAATTCAAAACGAACCCGATATAGTCAAGCAGCTATTCAACAAGTTTAAAGAGACCAATACGGAGGCTTACGAATGTAGTGAGGACACCTACGCCTGTAGAGAGCGGCTCTCAGGTACCCGGGATGATTGGGGACCGGACAATTTGCCTGGCAAGATAAGAATTCGGAGACAGATCAACGAATGGAACTACTTATCCGTGCTGATCAAAACGAACTATTTCCAAGCCACTGGCTGCATCACTTTCCAAAACCTGGAGAGATATATCAATAATCGAACGCTGAACGCACTAATGCTGAAAACCATCATCTCAGATATGAGTTTCCCTGCTAGGCAGAAAAATATTGATGACTCCCTCTCACATCTGAGATTGTTGAGACCCGGCGCTAAGAGCTTCTTTGGTTTCAACGAACCGAGCCTGGACAAGCTCGACGCGAATTGCATCGAGCCGCTGATGGCGGAGTATAAAATCCTCAAGAAAGATCAGAGTACATGGCCTGAGGTCATGGCAATGATTATGAAATTGAGGGGAGCGGATAAGTTATGCGCTTTCGACGGAATTCCTGAAGCTTTGAATCGACTCGAGATTCAGGTTCAAGACGATCAGCTGGTCCTCCCCTTGTGGACTCTGAACAGATATTGTGTTTTCGATCGGGCGCCCGAAAACTGTACACGTCTCATCGTCGCATCAATCGTAGCCGAACGTTTCCTACAAGTCTACGATGTCGAACACGACGAGAGAATGCCCTATAAACGAGAGTGAGTTCCGGCTTCGCTCAAGAAGAGAAACCATCCGATAAATCGATTCATCATCGATGATCGAATCTTCCACTTTTGGCCCTAGAGGCATAATCAATCGAAGAATATCTCACTCTCGAGGCTTACTGTGGGGTTGCTCCGGCTACCTGGTTTCATCTTGGTCACTTCTCGTTCCAGGTACCTACTCGGCCACATCTTATGCAATGTCGAGAAATTATGCGTCGTGGAAGAGTTTGTGCAGTACCGGTCGTGGGTGCGGGCGCTGACTGCGCGTAACAAGTACCATCCTCCGGATAAAGTGACGCACGACCTGGATGAAAAGTGTCTTATCGAAAACAGAGTGATTTGAGCTCTGGAGGCGGTACCCTTTCTCAACTGGTCCTGCAGCACCCGGAAAAGCCAGGAAGGGGAGGAGAACCCGAACAGTCTGCGCCAAGCTCCGAGAAATCGATAGTTCCATAAGCATAGCTCTCACGTCGAGCGTTCGAGCTCACTCGACAACTTGTATATCCTGTCAATGAATTTTGTCAATTGTTATGAAACCGAGTCTCCATCGTACTGAGTCGAGATTCCGCCCCCCAATGGCAGGTCGGTATCCCGGGGGCGAAAAGGCCCTCATGGAATGCTCCGCGATTCAACTCGCTGAGCAACGCCGAATTTTGTTTCGCAGAATGACAGCCATGATTGAAAAAAGCTCTCGCTGTCCGCAGAATTGAGAGCATTAATTGGAGGTTCAATCGTTCCGCACGGTATTTCATCAAAATTGGATGGCACGAGAGCCTCTGCCGTCATTGAAACTCCTCCCATGCCGGGTTCCGAGACGCGCACTCATTTACCGGATAGAGCAGCGGTTCCCAACCTGGGAGCCGCGGCTCCTAGGGGAGCCGCGAGACTTTTCTGGGGAAGCCGCCGAACCTGGTAGACTTTTCGTGGGGGAGCCGCGGA